>NC_072823.1:30240000-30402500 GCF_027744805.1 Dunckerocampus dactyliophorus | reverse complement strand
TTGTGAATGTATAAGCCCCTGTAAATCCTGCATGGAAGTATTAAGTGAATACATCTTTATTTGACTTTATAACACCTATAGTAGTCCTTGATAATAACAATGGCATCTATGTTTATCTCACAGAGATACAATGTATACAACGTTAAAGCGCTGTAATACGCTCTGTAAACCTTGTGTGAAAACAAAATGTTCTCCTTGACGGCCCCTGACAGGGTGACACTAATACTTTGTATTGTAAACAAAGTCACAGCTTACCATGGTATTAAAAAAAAAACAAAAAACTTTTTTTTTTGTGTTTCATCTCCGAAGCGGACTGAGTGAGAGCGGCATAGCAAAAGCGCTGCTGTCTGTCTGTGTGTGAGGGAGAGGGGCCAGGCACTCAGGCAGGGAGCGACACAATCTCCGCATCAAAAAAAAAGTTCATATGTCGGTTACATATTCACTGATATCGATTTAATCGGTGAAATGTCAACGTCATAATCATCCCGCAGACATATTGGTCGGGCTCTAAATGAAAGCTCCTGTTGGCAAATGCACACATTTGACTGTGATGTGAGGGCTTGTCGGGGGTGTGTGATATTGGATATGTATCACAGGACGGTATTGTTGACGTTATAGAGCGTGACGATGCCCATCAGAAACGCTAGCGTTTCAAACCATGGACTCAAAATCCTCTCCCGACATAAGGCTCCAGAACTCTTCTTGGACAGCTACTGGGTTAGGAAGCAATAGACCCAACATGGCTTTTGAGCGTGCTTCAGGTTGAGCAGGATGGAGGAGACATGAAAATATCCAGGCTTTGCTCAAGAAAGTTTGACTTCAGTTTGACTTATCTCTCTGTCTGGAATGGAAAGCTCAGTCTCCGTCATCTCAGGTTTACCTACCCACCGCTTTCTGAAATACCCCTTTGAGAGGTTCTGATGGTGGTTTTCTTCTCTTTACAGAATCTCTGTCGGACTCCGGCCAACTTCCTGTCCAATCGCAGCTTTCAGACTGCTCAGCGACGTTTATATTCCAGTGAGCCCAAAGGTGAGCACCATCGCCAGAACCAGAAATACTAAATTAATACTGTTCTGCAACAGTAGCCCGTGTTAGGAATTATTTTTCAAACGTGTAATTAGGCAATTATAATTTTGCTAGACAATAATTCCCACAAATTATTGCCGATAAACGACATTGTCAACTTTATTTTGAGACCATTTTTTCTTGAATGTCATGATAATATATGGCATAATAATGCAAGTACACCGTATCAAAAGCAACTTTAATTTCTCAAGAGTATTTAATAGGAATGTTAAATGAATTTAACAAACAAAATAATACATTTAACAAAAAAAGAAGGAACAACCCTAATGAGCATAAAATGGACTCTGTCTCTTTGAGCAAAAATAAAGCAATAAATCACAATATTTCAGATTTTGAATCAGTGTCATTTTCGTTGTGGCAAACAGTGCTCTTATTTTGAAAGCAGGAAATGTGTTGTGTGTATTGAACGTCTATTGACGGTTCCGAGAGCTGGGTGCAAGAATAAATGTGCCTCACTTAGAACCTGCATGACGTCAGCGGGCATTGCAAAAAGTCTGTATGACGTTTTTGGGTAACAAGTTATTGTTAACTTCATTCATTATTTTAGCTGTTTGAAAATTTACAAAATCAGCAAATTTTAATATGTGTGATTTTAAAAATAAAGGGTTTGCATGTTCTCTATATGCGGCATTATGAATGGTCCTCACCGATCTTTTTTGCAGTGCAGTGATTTAGTGTAGATTGCTTTTATAATGATTGTCCCATATCTCCACACAATAAGTTCGATATGGTAATACCAAAGAACAGTACAGAGTGTGGAGTGGTTTTTGATCAGGAACATATTTTGCTTTATTCAATATTGAAGTATTTCTCGCCACCTTTTGTTGTATATTTTTGATATGAGATTTCCAACTAATTTTTTCATCTATTATGATCCCCAGAAATTAATTTTCTTTCACTCTTTCAATGTCCACTCCCTTTATTTGTATTTGATCGTACGTATCGTACGTATAAATTGAGAGTCACTGTATATATAAATGTGTTATTATTATTATTGGAAAATATTACCTGACATGGTTGTGGTAGGTTGGGTTGATATCAACGCCATTCTTCTTGTGCAATGAAAGACCATTTACCAAAATGGTCAAGGGCTACTCATTTTTGTAATTTTTATTTGCATAGCTTATTTCAACACAAACAACGTAAATATGCATGTGTTTCCAAAACATTAGCAAAATGCTGGTATCCTCAATTGACATTTTGCATGTCTCTCTAGTGTTCTGACATTATTAACTAAAAATCTGAATGAAAAGAAGGCTTGCAGGCGCCTCATCTGGTCGTGGGGAGCTCACGTTAGTGACCCCTGGGTTGTATAACATGAAAGGGGAACCATAACATTTAGACAAAAACATATGCCGCACCAAACTGAAGCTTTTTAAGGCCCCACCCCCGCGAGACATTTTCCGCTGCATGTTTTGCAGGGTGTAAATCTGATATCACTCTAACAACGTGAGGACGTTCCACACGGCAGACATGCTTGTTTTAGCTTTGTGGCAATAGGCAATGGAGGTGGAAGTGGTGGGCGTTATAAAGCAAATGTCAGCATATGCTGATACCTTGCTTTTTCACAGAAATCGGACGATTCTGATAGGTGGCTGATCAATCGGAGCGCCCCTACTTTATTCCCAGAATATTTTGTCTTTATTCTCGTAACATAACCTTTTCTGCAACCTAATTTTCCTAAAATGACAACTTTATTCATGGTTTTGTTTCTCATTAATATTGCGACTTTTTAAAAAATAACTTCTTTTTTCTTTAATATTTGAACTTAATGCTAATAAAATGACATTATCTTTCCTTTTATTATTACGATGTTATTTTTGTTAATTACAACCTTTTTCTCTATTTTATATTTTGACTTCATTCTTATAAAATCACTGCTAATTTAAAATTTAAAAAAATTAACAAAAAAATAAATAAAATGGTTAATTTAGCTGCATTTTGGACACTCCTGGTTGGTGTATCCCCAAATTCCGTCCAAGATTAGACTTTGCATGGCACCATTTTTTTTTTTTTTTTAATCATACGTTTCAGATGGGAAAGGAGGAGGACGTGCAGGCGGTGGAAAGAGAGGAGGCGGGAAAGATTGGTGGAGTCGGATGCAGAAGGTTTGGTTCACCAGATGACCTCAAATGAGATGACATGATGTTGTATCGCTGGTCCCTCTGACAATGCCTTTGGTGTGCAGGGCGACTTCCCGTGGGACGAGAAGGACTTCCGTTACATGGCGATGGCCGTGGCCGGCATCTCCTCCACAATGCTCTATTTGTACTTCCGAGACGCCGGCCGAGAGATCAGCTGGAAGGATTTTGTGCACCGCTACCTGGGCCGTGGCATCGTAAGACGCTTTGCTGTCTATTGGTGGACATTGACGTTTCGCTGTCTCAACTGTGGACTCCTATGGCCCAGGTGGAACGTCTGGAGGTGGTCAACAAGCAGTACGTGCGCGTCATCCTGGCACCGGGCGCCGAGGCTGAAGCGGTGAGTCCAAAGCGTGCGAGTGGTTTAAACTACTTCCTGTTATGATCGGTGTGTCCAAAGTGCCGCCCTGGGGCCTGCAGCACATTCTAAAAATGCAGCAAAAATGGAAACATTTGCACTCATTTCACAATAAATAAGCTCAAAATATCAAGAGCAAAAAGTTGCAAGTGCAAGTACAACATCATAAAGTTGAGGATAAAGTTGAAATATTAAAGAAAAAAGAGTTATTTTTAAAAAGTTGCAATAGTATGAGGAACAAACAAAACATCGAATATATTTGTAAGGGCCCTGTCACACCTCGGCCGGGCAGTATGTCCAACGCCTCACCGCCTTGACTCGTTCGCTCGCTCATTCATTCATTCCTCGGCGACAGAGCGGAGTCAGCGGCTTCACGGCTTCTCCTCTGCCCAGCTGAGTGGTTGGTTCACCGTGATTGGTTCGTTCAGCCGAGGTCCCGCCCTCGAGACCCATATACCTCACCGTGATTAGTTCGTTCAGCTCCACACACAAGTGTCATTCATATCAAACTTGCGGGCCACACGAATATTAATCTTTCATATTAAGACGGGGCCACAAACTATCGTCCCGGGGGCTGCGAGTCTGAGACCCCTGGTGTCGGCTGCATACGCTACCACTCATGGATTTGTGACTCGCTAAGGCATTAATAAAGTTGATGGAAAATCAAAAAAAGTTGGTTCCATTCCCAGTGTTACAGTGCCCTCTACTGGTCAAGCTGCAAACTTACCTGCAAATGCAAACACGACAGCCTCCATCTCCATCTCCCCTCGCCAAGACAGTTCTGTCTCAAGGTATGTTGACGTATTACGACTTGTACGTAACTTATAAATAACATTTGTGAACGGGCCTCAACGATTGCATAACTTATTGCCCGCGGATGCGGGTCGTATGAATCATTCGTTGACATACGTCGAAAAGTTTTATGCAGGCACAACATTTTTGGACGACTTAGACGTACTACGACGTACGCCAGCGTATTGGCCAAATTTTTCATATGTTGGCCTAAGCTGGCTAGCTGGCAAGGTGTGACAGGCGTTGGCGTTGGGCATAAATTGTGAACACCGGCAACACGCTATGCATTCGTTGATATAAGTTGTCTATAAGTTATAAAAACGTTCTATATAAGTTACTAATGCGTCATGTTTACGTCGAACTCGTTATGAATACGCTATGTATACGCCCAAAATTGAAAAAAAAAAAAAACGCCGGCAGTTCAACGTATGCCATCAAAATGATCACGTGAGGCATGCGCTGCCTAAATCGTCAAGGTGTGACAGGGCCCTAAGTTTTAGAAAAAACTCATCTTATGAGAATAAAGGTATCATTTTATGGCAATAAGGTCATAAATACGAGAAGAAAATGTACAAGACATAAACTAGGGGTTATTAGGACCCTCCAACATAGAGCGGAACAAATACCAACTAGTGCTGAGGGAAGGAAAAAGGAGACACATGTCCAGAGAGCGCTCTCAACCTGTGGGTACCCGCGGTGGGTTTTTAACAAATGTCAAAAGAAGAGAGTAGGGAAAGAAACCCAAAAGCCCACAGAAGCAAAAAGGAGAGGAGTGGTAGTCCCTTATGTAGGGGGGGTCTCCGAAAAACTCCAGAGGATGTTATGGCAACACAAAATTCCTACCTATTTTAAACCAGTAAATACCCTGAGACAAAAATTAGTGCATCCTAAAGACAAGGCTCCAAACCAAAAACAGAGCAATGTGGTCTATTCCATCCACTGTAAAGATGAGGAATGCAAAGAGCACTACATTGGGGAAACTAAGCAAATGCTCCAAAAAAGGCTTTATCAACATTGCAGGGACAATTCTAGTGGTCCTCAATCAGCAGTACATCTACACCTTAAAGCAACCACTCACTCTTTTGAGGACAGCGAGGTAAAGATTTTGGCCAAAGAAAACAGATGGTTTGAATGAGGAGTAAAGGAAGCTATTTTTGTCAAACAACAGAACCCATCATTGAATCGGAATGGTGGTTTGAGGTTTAATTTGGACCCTGTGTTCAGCAGGTTACTGAGACCAAAACCCACAGCTCTTATTCTTGCAAATGAGGTGGAGCCAAGGCCGAGCCAGAACAATAGATGCTAACGAGCCAGTATCAGAGTCGTTCATACCCAATGACACTGCTACACTTCCCTTTGATCGGAGGTGCTAATGGCAGGAGAGGATTAGACCACAACTCCTTCCAGGCTTAGTGTAAGGAACCAATAGGAGGAGGGTGTTGGCACACCAATTCCGCCCACTCTTACTGTATTTAAGGCCTAGGCTACCAGCACTTATTAGTTTGCTGACGAAGCTCTTCAGATGAGGAGCGAAATGTCCGACACCTTCTTCACAGAAGTACAGATGACGTCTCAAGAAGCCTTTCCCTCGATACAAGAAGAACAGTTTAAAACGGGGATGTCCGATATTGGCTTATTTGCTGATCACTGATATGCCGATATTGTCCAACTCTCAATTTCCGATTCTGATATTTACCAATATGTGTAATATCACACATCTTTTTCTTGAGTAAAATGGTTGTAAAGAAACGATATTCTTAAATGAGTACAGTTGTTTTGTTCTTCTCCACCCATTTCTGAAGAGATCATTCATGTGTTACATATTTTTTATATAAGAATATATTTGTGTTTCTTGGGTCTTGATGTATGTTATTTTTGGAAAGATTTAATTTATTTTTAGTTAAAGAAGATTCAAGATTCAAGAGAGTTTTATTGTCATGTGCATAGTAAAACAGCAGTTATACCATGCAATGAAAATCTTACTCTGTTCATTCTCCCAAGAAAAGAAAGAAAACAAATGAAAGAATAAGAACATAAGAAACATAAACACAAACATATATACCAATAAATTAAGCAACAACAACAGAAGAGACATTAATACAAGTAAATAATACAAATAAATAAATAGATAAATAAATAAAGTGCTATGAGTGTGTGCGTGTGTTGCGTGCGGCGAGTGTGAGTGCTTCGTTGAGAAGCCTGATGGCCTGTGGGTAAAAGCTGTTTGCCAGCCTTGTGGTCCTGGACTTCCAAGAGGTGTTCCTTCCATATTTCCATACCTCAATACTTAGAGGCCCTTCTCAATCCAACTGACACCCTTCCATAGAGGAAGCAGAGTCTGAAGACAGTTCCATCACTGTGGCTGAGGTATCTGGGGTACGTAGTCAAAACGCTCCCCAGTGGCAAAGTGGACGAGTTTCACCCTGAATTCCTCAAGGCTCTGGATGTTGAGGGACTGTCTTGGCTGACACGTCTTTTCAACATTCCGTGGAAGTCGGGAACAGTACCTCTGGATTGGCAGACCAGGGTAGTGGTCCCCCTTTTCATGAAGGGTGACCGGAGGGTGTGTTCCAACTATAGGGGGACTATAGCGGCGTCTACGTGTATGGTTTTGACAGCAGCGCTTCCTGTTTCCCAGCGTGCCTTGCTGTACTGTTGTTGTAAATGGCCGCTAAATTACGCGTTTAGGGCTCACATAGTTGTTGGTTATTCAGCAGTATTCGTTGGTAGTGTCTTGTCTGTTGTTATCTACCTGGTATGTGGAATGGTAACCCCCCCACAATTTCTATGGAGCTGGTAAGTTCATTGTGAGCTCTGTTGTTACTCTGCTTAGTTAGTTAGTTAGTTTAGTTTATTAAGGACAATGTGCAGTTTCATTAAAAAGATGTCTGCACCAGATTTAGCTCAGAGCTAATTTCCATCTGCAGTCCTCCTCCGCTTGCTAAATAGTTACTTCTTTCTCAGAGGCCTGTGAGCGGCACATTATTAACCACATGATTCAACAATGCTGCAGTTTTGCAACGTTGGTGCTAAAAGCTCCATTGGAAAATTTAAAGAACGCCAGCAGTAATGCAATAAATCAGCAGTAATGTTATGACAAAGTCAAAACATGAAGAGAAAAAAGTTCTATTCTCATCAAGAAAAAAAAGTTGCAATTTTATGAGAATAAACTCATGACGAAAAATAATGTCATTTTAGTGGCATAGAATTGAAATATTAAAGAAAACGTGTTATTTTCTAAAAGTCATAATATTCTGAGAAACAAAATAAAGTGTCATTTTTGGAAAATTAGGTTGGTGAAAATGTTATATTATGGGAATAACGACAACATATTATGGGACTAAAGTCCTAATATTACAAAAAGAAAAATTACAAAGACAATTGAAGAACAAAGTTGAAATAATTGGACAATACTGTAAAAAAAAAAAAAACACAACAGAAATGCAAAAAACAGCAGTAAGTCAAACTATTAAGAGAAAAAGTATAGAATATAGAAGTATAAAAGTAAGAATACCAGGAAAAAGTTGCACTTTTAGCAGAATAAATTTGTAATATTAGGAAAAATGTCATTTTAGTAGCATAGTGTTTGAGGATTTTTTTTTTTTTTTTTTTTTTTTTTTAAATCATTCTGAGAAACAAAACAAAATGACGTTATTTTTGGAAAATGCTAGAGGTGCACGACGGAACAATATGAGAAATTGCGACGTGATTGATGCCTATAAATCCGATAACATTAAATAACCGATAATAACAAAACAAAAAAACTCAGATGAGGCGAGATTACCCATACTGTGGTGTATGTTACTGGGCAAAGGTGAGAACTTTTTTTTTTGTGACGTGCTGCAAGCTGTCCTCCTTTCCCCACTTCCCCTGAGCTGAAAGTTGAAACAATCCTGGCGTCAATCTTGTGGGACTTTGCAGTCTGAGTGGAAGACATTTGGTGTGCACTTACCACCAAAATGTTCTGAAAACATTCCGCTGTTTTTCACACTTAAATGTTTCAGATCATCAAACAAATGTAAATATTAGTCAATGACAACACAACTGAACACAAAATGCAGTTTTTAAATGACACTTTTTATTATTAAGGGAGGAAAAAATCCAAACCTACATAACCCTTTGTGGGAAAAATCGATTGGCCCCCCTGTTAAAACATAACAAACATGCAAAAAAAAAAGAAATCAGGAAAGGGGCAAAGACTTTTTCACACCACTGTACTGTATGTTTGCCAGCAAAATACGACAGGATCGCCACACTCCTGCATTGATAGATGGAAAGAAGGACATAAGCTTCACTAGTTGTTTATGGACGCTAGGTCTGAGAGCATAGTGTCTGGATAAGGACTTCAAACTATACGCTTTTGTTTGCTTAAAAAAAAACCCCAAAACAAAACATCCATTTGTAGAAACACTACTGTTGTCTTATATTTTGTTTAATGGTTGTGATGTCATATTTGGTTAGGACAAATCTGCAGGTACAGTTTGTCTGCAGTTAAATGTAAATTGTTAAAAATAACAACTATACAGTATATAATCAACTGTCTGTATCATATTGGTCTTAGAAGCAGAAAAAATTATGCATCTCTAAAATTCGCTCGGGAAAAAATTAGTTTTGTGAACAAATTCAAAATGTTATGCGAATAAAGCCAGAATATCATGAAAAGAAAATTGTGAAAGATCATTTAAGAAGTAAACTGAAGTTATTGTTTAAAAAAAAAAAAATCTCTAGAATTAGGTTGGGGAAAACATATGTTATAGTAATAAAGTCATAATATTACAAAAGGAAACTTGCAAAGATTATTTAAGAAGAAAATTGAAATATTTGAGAAATGTGAGACCTCGCTAGAAAAAGTTTGGACACCCTGTGTTATGATGTCATGTGATGTGGGTCTTTCAGCAGAGCTACATTTGGTTTAACATCGGCAGTGTGGACACTTTTGAGCGGAACCTGGAGACGGCCCACTTAGAGC
This sequence comes from Dunckerocampus dactyliophorus, assembly GCF_027744805.1. NCBI lineage: Eukaryota > Metazoa > Chordata > Actinopteri > Syngnathiformes > Syngnathidae > Dunckerocampus > Dunckerocampus dactyliophorus. The sequence goes on along the minus strand of NC_072823.1, from coordinate 30,393,154 downwards.
TCGGCATGGAGTCGACTCACCGCCCCGCCGTGATCTACAGCTCAGAGAGTGACGGGTCAGTGACGGAGGCCGGTGGCAGCACGCTTGTGGCATGTATTGGCGCCTCAACCCAACTTTGCGTGCATGTGTGTATGCAGCTCTTTCCTCATGAGCATGATTCCCACGCTGCTCCTCATTGGGTTCCTGCTCTTCAACCTGCGCCGGGGGCCAATGGGGGCCGGGCCGGGCGGCGGCAGGGGAGGTCCCTTCAGCATGAGTGAGTCGACGGCCAAGATGATGAAGGACCACATCGAGGTCAAGTTCAAGGATGTGGCAGGTTGCGAGGAGGCCAAACTGGAGATCCTGGAGTTTGTCAACTTCCTGAAGAACCCGCAGCAGTACCAGGACCTCGGAGCCAAGATCCCAAAGGTGGCAAGAAGCACAGGGTGAAGACGCCCATGGGGTCCATCCCTTTTATTGTCTTCATCCGTTCCCCAGGGGGCCGTGCTGTCTGGACCTCCCGGTACCGGAAAGACTCTTCTGGCTAAAGCAACAGCCGGCGAAGCCAACGTTCCCTTCATCACCGTCAACGGCTCCGAGTTCTTGGAGATGTTTGTGGGCGTCGGCCCAGCCAGGGTGAGCAGCAAAGTGTCAAAGTTCTGATGGGAGGTTGGTCCTGGTTGCATTCTGTCCTCCACAGGTGAGGGACATGTTCGCCATGGCCAGGAAGAACGCGCCTTGCATTCTCTTCATCGACGAGATCGATGCCGTGGGCCGCAAGCGAGGAGGCGGGAACTTTGGCGGTCAGAGCGAGCAGGAGAACACGCTCAACCAGCTCCTGGTGGAGATGGACGGTGGGCTCCAAAACAACCCGCTTCCTCCTCATGTTCATTTGTGACATTCAGCGTTTGGTGATTGGCAGGTTTCAACACGGCCACGAACGTGGTGGTACTCGCCGGAACCAACAGACCCGACATCCTGGATCCCGCCCTGATGAGACCGGGGCGCTTTGACAGACAGATCTACATTGGTAAGCGGATCTCTTCCTCTGATTGTGTTATTCGATCTCACTCACCCACAGGCCAACATGCCAACCTGTCTTTTATTTACCGTCACTTCCTGTCTGCAAGACACATGACTTTCATCAAGCAAACTAAAGCAGGCATGCCCAAACGTTTTTCCAGTGAGGGCCACATAGTGAAAAATGGAAAGATACAACTTTGATATTTTGTATAGCTATGCTAGGAAGTTATATATACAGTGGTGTGAAAAAGTGTTTGCCCCTTCCCGATTTCTTATTCCTTTGCATGTTTGTCACACTTAGGTGGTTCAGATCATCAAACAAATTTAAATACCGTAGTCAGTGACCGCAGAACTGAACACAAAATGCACTTTATTATTGTAGGAGAAAATAAATCCAAACCTACATGGTCCTGTGTGAAAAAGCCCCCCCCCACCCACCTCTGTTAAAACATAACTTACTGAGATGAACTGATATCTGTCAGCATGGAAAAGGTTATAAAGCCTATTCTAAAGCTTTGGGATTCCAGCGAGCCACAGTGAGAGCCATTATCCACAAATGACCAAAACACGGAACAGTGGTGAACCTTCCCAAGGGTGGCCAGCCAACCAAAATGACCCCAAGAGCGCAGCGACGACTCATCCAAGAGGTCACAAAAGACCCCACAACAACATCCAAAGAACTGCAGGCCTCACTTTCCTCAGTTAAGGTCAGTGTGCATGACTCCACCATAAGAAAGACACTGGACAAAAACCAAGACCAAAACCACTGCTGAACAAAAAGAACATTCAGGCTCGTCTCAGTTTTGCCAGAAAACATCTTGATGATCCCCAAGACCTTTGGGAAAATACTCTGTGGTCTGACGAGACAAAAGTTGAGGTTTTTGGAAGCTGTGTGTCCCATTCCCTCTGGTGTAAAAGTAACACTGCATTTCAGAAAAAGAACATCATAGCAACAGTAAAATATGGTGGTGGTAGTGTGATGGTCTTCAGTACCTGTAAGACTAGCTGTGATAAATGGAAGCATGAGAATGTTCGGCACATAGTAAAATATGGTGGTGGTAGTGTGATGGTCTTCAGGACCTGTAAGACTTGCTGTGATAAATGGAAGCATGAGAATGTCTGGCCATCTGTTGGTGACCTTAAGCTGAAAGCAACTTGGGTTCTGCAGCAGGACATTGATCCAAAACACACCAGCAAGTCCACCTCTGAATGGCTGAAGACTTTGGAGTGACCTAGTCCAAGTCCTGACCTGAATCCTATTGAGATGCTGTGGCATGACCTTAAAAAGGCGCTTCATGCTGGAAAAGCCTCCAATGTGGCTGAATGACAACAATTCTACAAAATTCCTTCCCAGCGCTGTAAGAGACTCATTGCAAGTTATCACAAACGCTTGATTGCAGTTGTTGCTGCTAAGGGGGGCCCAACCACTTATTAGCTTTAGGGGGCAATCACTTTTTCACACAGGGACATGCAGCTTTTTCCTTTCCTTAATGATAAAAGGTTTCATTTAAAAACTGCATTTTGTATTCATTTGTGTTGTCACTGACTACTATATTTAAATTTGTTTGACGATCTGGAACATTTAAGTGTGACAAACATGCAAAAAAAAAAAAAAAAATCAGGAAAGGAAACCAGGAAGGGGGCAAACATTTTTTCACACCACTGTAGATATTCAAGAAAAAACTGCATCTCAGCTTTGTGATAAACATTTAAAAAAACATTGTCCACTTCACTCATTTGCTCACCTTTCCATTTTTGCTGTTTTTTTTTGTTTTGTTTTGTTTTTTTTGCATTTTCCAAATATTTCATGTTTCTTCTTAAATGATCTTCCTAAATTTTCTCTTTGTAATATTTTGATTTTATTTCCTTAGGTTTTTTCCCCAACCTGATTTTTCATAAATTACAACTTATATTACAACGTCATATAGTTTTCTAATATTTCAACTGTATGCTGTTACAGTATGCTGTTCAAGTGACATTTTCTAAATGTCAAATTTATTTTCTAAATGACAATTAATTAATTAAAACATTTATTAACTACCGTATTTTCACGACCATAAGGCGCACCGTATTAAAAGGCGCAGTCTCAGTTACAGGTGCTATTTCTGTATTTAACACATACACAAGGCGCACCGTAGCGCAGGTATGCACGCTAAAACATACCGTGTCTCTCAGAAGTCAGTGAGGAAGCGACAATGCTGTATTTCTTTAGACAGCTGAAGAGCAGAACTCTCATTCAGTTTATCAAACCCTCTTGAAATCAGGAAGGTCATCACTCAACACAACAGTCTCAGTCATGGTGCACAACTAAAAACATCACACAGCAACACAAAACACTACCGCTATTTGTGCAGAACAATAACTAACAACTATGTAGCTCAAACTTGTAACTTTAAGAGCATTTGCACTAAAACACGACCGCAAAGCACCCTGGGGAACAGGAAGTGCTCCCAGCTGCAATACGCTAGCATGCATGCTATTGTATGTTTTTAAAAAGCCAGCTGGAGCAAAACTGAGTTGGGTTGTACTTTATTGAAGTATTTAACAATGTACTCACGTTATTTTTGATCAATCCTCATCCACAAATTCATCAAAGACCTCATCTTCTGTATCCCAAATGAACAGCGGTGCAAGTTCTCCATCAAACACACCAGGTTCCCTGTCGTCATTGTCAGTCAGTCTCAGAAATGATGCCGGCTTTTGCGAAAGTTCGAACAACAGTGCATCAGACACGTTAGCCCAAGCATCCACAATCCATTCACATAATCGTGGCGTAACTCACATGGCGCTACCTCCCAGTCTTAGTGAAGCTGTGTTCGCTAGCTGTCATCCATCGCTCCCACGCCGCTCGCAACTTCACTTTAAACGCTGTGTTTACACCGATGTCCAGCGGTTGGAGTTCCTTTGTCAAGCCTCCCAGCCTCATTTGCTGCACTTGGTTTTTCACAGCGGTTGTGGTGACGCGTAGGAAAACATCCATTCTCTATCCGTACACGTCACTCAGCCACTCAGCCATTTTCTCCTCGTCCTTCCAGCCCCTTTGACTGGTCCGGCTTTTTTTTTTTCTATTTCAACTTTATGCTATTAGAATGACAGTATTTTTCCTCTTAATATTATGTTATTCTCGTAAAAAAAAAAGAACTTTTTCTTGTTAAGTACAATTTTTTTTTCTCTAAAAATTTTGACTTTATTCTTGTAAAATAACTGCCGATTTGTCCATTTTTGCTGTTTAAAAAAAAGAAAAAAATTCAACTGTCTTTTTAAATAATGTTCATAAATGTTCTTCTCATATTTTGACTTTATTCCCATATTATTATAACTTTTCCCCAACCTAATTTTCCAAAGTCTACAACTTTATTTGTTGTTTTGTTTGTTTCTCATATTACCACAAAATAACGTACTTTTCTTGAATATTTCAGCTCTATGCTACCAAAATGACTTTATTTTTCCTCATTATTGTGAGCGTATTCTCATTGCTACAGCCGTTTTTTCCATTTCTGATGTTTTTTTTTTTTTTTGAATGACTTTAGTATTTCAACTTTATGCAGCTAAAGTGGCAATGTACTACACAGGGTGTATAAAAAAAAGTAGACTTTCCAAAAAGTAGCCACGAAATGTTTTCATGAAATGTCTTCATTTGCATATGTTGTTATGGACATCATCCTTCGCTCCATCCCAAAATTGATTGCATCATTGCATGAATGACTGAACACAGGCCGGTTTTCTGGTGGGCAAAAAAATAAATAATTCCTTCAAAAGTCTTGAACTGTGATGCAAAATGAGAAGTTTTATTCTTCTACATGCTGCAATACCCAGAGGAACCCTTTGTTTCACACTACTTGCACTCGGGTAATGGATGCACGTTTTTGTCGACTTAGTCGTCAACATGACCTCCGTTTCTTTGAATGCACAGTTGCGCTCTCCTCCACAGGTCCCACACTGCTCGCCTGATTATTCCCCCGTTCCTCCGGAGGATGTTAACTTCACCTCTGATTTGCTGTTCAGTGTCGTGGAGGCCATGTGGTGGTGTCACAGACTTTTGATTTGAGGTGGCCCCACAGAAAAAAGTTCTGCGGTGTCAAATCAGGGGAGCCCGGGGGGGCATTCCACCGGGCGGTTCAAAGCAAAAGCTCTGTCAGCCGATCAGTTGCAGTTCTCTTCTTGGGCCGACCGAGCACATGCCGACCGACCGTTTCCTTGAAGAAGAAAACGCAGCATTCCTCAGAGTACGAACGACACGCTCAGTCAACAATCAGAGATAATCGTCACCGTGGATGTTATTGTGGGAAAAAGTGCGGTCCAACAATGAAACCATCACCAACAAGACCCATCTTGTCGGAATAACCTGGGTATCGCAGCTTAGAAGAAGACAAATTCTCATTTTGCATCACAGTTTAAGACTTTTCCTTCAATTTTAACCCTTTTTTGGAGAATTGTTTTTTTTTTGTTGTTGTTTTTTTTTCCCACCGGAAAACGGGCCTGTGTTCAGTCATTCATGCAATGATGCAATCAATTTTGGTATGGAGCGAAGGATGGTGTCCATACCAACATATGCAAATGAAGACATTTCATGAAAATATGCAATTGTAACTTTAGTGGCTACTTTTTTGGAGAGTCTACTTTTTGATACACCCTGTAGTGTACACTTTAGTGTATTTTTCCTCCTAATGTTATGTTGTTGTTCTTGTAAAATTACTGCTGATTTTTGCTGCTTGTGGTTTTTTTTTTTTTTTTTTAGTTCTCTTGGTATTGATATTTTTAGAATGTGCCGCAGGCCAACAACAAACAAAAAAAACAACCCCGCGCTGAATTTTGGACACACCCCTGAACTAAAAGAAGATTCACTTTCTCCTTCGCCCCCCTCAGGCCCTCCAGACATCAAAGGCCGGGCATCCATCTTTAAAGTCCACCTGCGGCCGATTAAGTTGGACCCCGGCATAGACAAGGACACCCTGGCCAGGAAGATGGCCGCCGCCACGCCGGGATTCACAGGTGCGTAGCAAGTGTCGACTATTTGTTACTGGTGTCACAAATAGAAATGATCTGTTCCAGGGTCAAAATGTGGCATAAAAGCGTCAGGGTTCCTACGCAAGTATGGAATTTGATTTTATACATTTCCAGGTCTGTAAAAGTATGAAAACTCAGGTATGGAAAAATGTGTTAGCACTGTTCTGCTTTCTAAAAGATACAAGGTCCAGGTTGCCCCTCATTAGTTCATTCTCAATGACTAGGTAGGATACCCCTTTTCTGAGACAAAGATAATGGGTCTGCTTTCATGGATGACTAAGGAAATTAAACATATTCACATTTGAGAGGCAGAAATCAGAGGGTATTTATATTTTTAAATAAAAAATGATGACTCGAATACCAAAAATAGTTGTGGATTAATTGGATCATCAATGATTCATGGAGTAGTTGTTGCAGCGTTATCGTTATCTATTCACCAAGTCTGGAAAGACTTGAATAGACTTTTGAAAGTCAAATCCACAAAATGTCACCAGGCTGAGCGTGTCATGTTAGTAATGCGCTGCGTGAGTGTTCTTAATGTATTTTTATCACAAGACGTCCTTGTTAGCGGCCTGTTAGCTTGGAAACAGGAAGCGGAAGTCAACTATGTCACCTGTTAAGATGTCACCAGCGGGCTCTCAAAAATGTCAACACAAAACACCTTTTTGTAATTTTACCATGAGTTTGACATGAAACTATTCTAAATGCATAGACATGATGAAGGAAAGGGACAATTGAATATTTCAGCTTACTTTTACCTACATTGAAGACGTGGCTGTTCCCAAAGACACCATCAACACAGACACCAACTTCCTGTTTTGCTATGAATTCTTTTGTGAATTCAATAGTTTTTCTCACCTCCTTTATCAAAATGCTGCCAGCTGCAACTTCCTTTGGCACCATGTTGGCTTATTTTGCAGCCATGATTTAAATAAAAAAATAACAATAAAAATAAAAAACATGGTCTTTGGTAGGGATGTCCCGGCTGCCGATCTGCTGTATGTTGAAGATCGGATCATATGGGCTACCCTCTCTACCCTAAAAGTTTTTTGCACGCTCATTTTTTACAAGTTTATCTTTTATTGAAGTAGGGACCTGGCTCACAGAGGTTTGTTAAAAGGCCAAACAATATTATTTATTTTACAATTATACAAATATATAAAACTCTTGAATCTTGAATATTGTTGGTCGTGCTGTGTAACAAAAAAGTAAATTCAGCAATACCTTGGTTGCATTATTTTAAGTGCTTTGAAGGGCTATTTTCATAACCATATTCAATTGCACAAATTCATGTTTGGAACAAAAGCTTATAAAAATAAAAATTAAAAATAAAAGAATGGATTGGATTGGAAGCCAAAAAATGTGGCTTGGGACATCCCTCGCCTTTGGTAAGAGCCATCTCTTCAGTGATAAAGGATAAATGAGCATACACTTTTTCATGCATCATTTATATGCATTTTTAATTGTTTTCCGAATGTAAAACTGAATTGTTTTCCAGCGAAGGCCACATAGTGCCAAAATTAATAATTAATATACACTCCTGATCACTCCTGTATTTCAAGAAAAAAAAAAGTGTATCCCATTCAATCTCAGCCATTATTCAAAAGACAACCCCTTCAGTAGTGGCCATTTTAAACGATATTCACTGATCTTTCAAGCCACACAAAATATTATGTTCTATGGTTATATAAACACGGAACCTATCAAAAGAAAGATTTGACTCCCGTCTTTTATCAGGAAAAAAAAAGCTTGTTTCAACCTTTTTCTGTTTTTTAGTAATCAGCAGTAGAACATGGGTAAGTTTTAGGAAAATATCAGTTCCCAACTACAAAAGGGAGAAAACCAGCGTTTTGTGAAAAGATGCATAACTTTCACTTTGAGACAAATATTTTTGCTTTTGTGACAGCTCATATATCTACACAAGTACAGTATACCAACATAAACAACACAAAAAATGTGTCATTTTACTTCAAAATAACAATTTATTTACAAATATAACACCATGAACTATTTACAATTTTATAAACTGCATGTGTGTGTGTGTGTGTGTGTGTGTGTGTGTGTGTGTGCGTGTGTGTGTGTGCATGCATTAAAATGTCCCTACAATGCGTAACCTTCTACACGCTACACTCCTCCACGCCCTCCCACTTGCTCTTCCTGTCGTGTGTTTTCTTGGTCCTCTTCTGGTCCCTGCTGAGCTCTTATCAAATGCACCTCTGCCACGTAGTGGCCCTTTTATGGCATTTAAAATGGCTCTGAATACATTGGTGGAGAGCTGCATCATCATCCCCTTTGCCTCTCGCGCCAAAACAAACATAAAAGATGCATGAGTACATTGTTGGGTTCGGGTTGGGGTTTATAAATACGTGTTTGGTATTTCCTCTTTCCTCTTAAATAATCTTTGTAACTTTTGTTCTGGGAATGTCATGACTTTGTTTGACTTTTCTGCCAACCTAATTTCCCATAAATAACTTTTGTTTTGTTTCCCATATTATGTTTCAAAAAAGAACAAAAGAGCTCTCAAGATATTTCAACTCTGCTACTAAAATGTTATTTTTCCTCATATTACGAGATTCTGAGATTTTTTCTTTTAATATTTTGACTTTATTCCTGTGAAACTACAGCTGTTTTTTCATTTATCCTGCGTTTTTTTTTTTAACTATTTCAACTTTCTTCTTGAAATTATAACTTTATTAAAATCTCTTCACGTAACTTTTTCCAGAAACTCCAACTTTATTATTATTGTAACTTTCAAGAAATAATTTTTTTCTTCAGTATCTGAACTCATAATTTTCCCTTATGATATTACAAGTTTATTCTCATGGAATTACATCTGTTTCTTCCATTTCTGTTTTGGGTTTTTTTCCAACTATTTTAATTTTCATCATGTAAATTTCCTTCTCATAATTTTCCCACAACCTAATTTTCCAAAAAATGACAACTTTATGTGTTGATTTGTTTCTCATATTATGACTTTAAAGTCTTGTAAAGTTACTTTTTCTCATTCGATGACATTTTTCTCTTAAAATGTAGAATTTATTCTTGTAACATTACTGCTGAATTTTTCATTTTTGCTTTCTTTTTTAAAATTTTTTTTAAGTTTTCTTGTGAAATTATATTTTCAGAACATGCCGCAGCCCACACTTGGGACACCAATGTGCTTGATTGGCTTTCTTACCGATATCCGATATACTGATATTGTCCAGCACTTGATTATCAACAGATACCGACATGGGCAGCAGCTCTTCCCAATGTCATATGTAATAAATGGAGACATTCTGCTTCTTTTGCTGTGAAGAAAAAGTAGAGTTAATACCATAGAAGAGTGTGTATTTACGAAAACGTATTCTCTCATGTCTGCGTGTGCGCTACACAGGGGCGGACATCGCTAACGTGTGCAACGAGGCAGCGCTGATCGCGGCCCGACACTTGAACCCGCATGTCAACCACAAACACTTTGAACAGGCCATCGACCGCGTGATTGGAGGTGAGTCGCGGTTCTGTGGGGTCCTTTGGGTCGGCCCGTGACGCTCGACTTCCTGCCTCAGGTCTGGAGAAGAAGACTCAGGTCCTGCAGCCCACAGAGAAGAAGACGGTGGCCTACCACGAGGCCGGCCACGCCATTGTGGGCTGGTTCCTGCAGCACGCTGACCCACTGCTCAAGGTTGGCGCCCTCTAGAGCGTGTAGACAGCATGTGGGCGGGGCTCTGACGTGTGTGTCTGCTCAGGTGTCTATCATTCCGCGGGGAAAGGGTCTGGGTTACGCCCAGTACCTTCCCAGGGAGCAGTACCTGTACAGCCGCGAGCAGCTCTTTGACAGGATGTGCATGATGCTGGGCGGCCGTGTGGCAGAGCACGTCTTCTTCGGACGCATCACCACCGGCGCTCAGGACGACCTCAAGAAGGTCACGCAGTCTGCCTACGCTCAGGTACGCAGCGGGGCGTTCAGAGGATTTTTAGAAAAAAGTTTAACTGTCTCTCTCGCGGCAGGTGGTTCAGTTCGGGATGAGCGACAAGGTGGGCCAGGTGTCCTTTGACCTCCCCCGGCAGGGCGACATGGTTCTGGAGAAGCCGTACAGCGAAGCCACGGCCGAGCTCATCGATGAAGAGGTCAGAGCACTGGTGGACCACGCCTACGAGCGCACGCTGCGGCTCATCCAGGACAAGAAAGACCTGGTGGAGCTGGTAGGTCCTGCAAATCGTCCACCTGGACAACACGCTGACGTGTTCTAACGTGAGAGCGGGTCTGCTCAGGTGGGCAAGCGTCTGCTGGAGAAGGAGGTCCTGGACAAGGCGGACATGTTGGAGCTGCTGGGGCCGCGGCCCTTTGAGGAGAAGTCCACCTATGAGGAGTTTGTGGAGGGCACGGGGAGCTTCGAGGAGGACACCAGCCTGCCTGAGGGCCTCAGAGACTGGAACCAGGAGAGGGGAGAGAAGGAGAAGGACCCCGGCCCCTCCCAGGACAGACAGCAGGCAGTGTAGGGAAACTCCAGCAAGGACCTGACTGGGCAGTCAGCCGCTCACAATGACTGCAGTACCTCAGTCAACCAGCAGGAGACCACCCGCCACATTTATGATGTCAAAATGACACTTTTCTTCCCTATTTATTCAATTTTAAGCTAAAATGACATCACTTGTGTCAGAGTGAGACCTCCTCCCGTCTCAGGCCGGCCTCAACGGAAGAGCTGGGTTTTTTTTTATAAATTTGTTTTAGTGCCTCAAATTTCAAATAAGGCAACCTGCTGCTCAGAGGTCAGTGTCAGCCTTTCATGCTGAAGATTTTTTATGACCACACGTGAACAAACTTGACATAAAACAAACGCTTCAACTTCATCAAAGTTCTTGTGTTGGCGTTTCAGAATAAAAGTCCAGCAAAACATTTTTTGGGCTTAAAGGAACATTGTTGTCCGTGATTATAATTTATGTACAGCCTTCCCGTCCACCAGAGGGCGCCATGTTCCACATGAACGATGTCTTGACCGCAGCAGCACAAGCTGGTCTGAGGTCAGCTTTTGACGCAATTTGTTAAGTTCTGGCAAAGAGGACTAGGAAGAATGATCTCAATCTTAACGCCCGATTGATTGCCGTGGTTACATCAGGCGGAGGAGGGGCGCCGAGACCAGCAGAGAGGCGGAGAAAAGGGTGATTGACGGGGAGATGGCAGAGGCACCCCCGCAGTCCTTTGCGTTTTCCTGTTAGAAGAAAAAAGGGCTTTTTGTTCAGTAAAACAGATTAGTTGAGATTTTCTGGGGGCTTATGGGGCTGACCTTGGGGTGGTAGGCGTGGCATGACTCGGGACGCCGCCGCACCTTTTGCGACTTCATCCGGTTACACTTGACGGTGGTGTTATGTTCAGGGGCATTGAGGAAAAGACTACACTGTTGGCAGGTGGTGGTGTGTGTGCGTGTGTGTGTGTGTGTGCGTGCGTGCGTGCAAAAGGATATATTTGATCTCTTTGGGCTGCAGTGGTATGGGGCCGTACTGACGAGAACAGTCACAGTTTGCTTCCGTCACCACAAACACCAAGTTGGAGTCGGGCACCTGCTGCACCACAAACATCCTCCACACAAACACACACGTCAAGAGATGGAATCAGCAACTGTTACTGGCTCAAGTTCTCATGAAATAGATTAGTAAATGGAACAAAGTTCGCAAATGGACTCTATGAGCGGTGTTCAAAGTGCAGCACATTCTAAAAAGATTTAACAATACTAAAAAAAAACCCAAGAGCAGCAAAAATGGAAAACCCAGAAGAAATTTCACAAGAATAAAGTAATAATGTAATATGAAGAAAAATAACATTTTATACAGATGAAATATTAAAGAAGAAAAAAATATTTTTTTAACTTGTCATATAAAAACAACCAATAAAGTTGCGGAGAAAGTTATGTCACAAGAAAAAAGCCATAATCGCGAGAAGGACATTGACAAGAAAGTTAAAATAATTAGTAAGTTAAAAGAAAAAAAATGCAGAAATGGAAAAAGCAGCTGTAATTATACCAGAATAATACAACATTATGAGAAGCAAACTTGTATGCTAATGAGAAAAAGGCGCAATTTTACGACAGTAAACTGGTAATATGTTGAGGAAAAATAGCATCATTTTGGTGGTATACAGTTGAAATACTAAAAAAATGTTTCTTTTGTTTAAAGTCATAATATTATGAGAAACAAAATATAATTGCAATCTTTGGGAAATTAGGTTGGGGGAAAAAGTCATAATGTTACACAAATAAAGGTAAAATATTATGAGACAAAAGTTGTATTGTAAAAGTTGCAATTTTACGAGAATGAACTTGTAATATGAGGCAAACTAATGTCATTTCAGTAGTTAAGAGTTGAAATATTGAAGAAAATGCCCTGCGATTGGCTGGCGACCAGTCCAGGGTGTACCCTGCCTGTCGCCCGAAGTCAGCTGGGATAGGCTCCAGCATGCCCCCGCGACCCTAATGAGGATGAAGCGGTATAGAAAATGGATGGATGGATATTGAAGAAAAAATGTTATGAGAAACCAACAAAACAAAATAAATTTGTCATTTTTTGAAAATTAGGTTGGGGAAAAGTTAAAGTAATAAAAATAAAGGCAAATTATTATAGGAATAAAGTCATTATTACTAGAAGAACATTTACAAGAAGAAAAAAAAAACCCAGCAGAAAAGAATAAAACTTCTGTAATGTTATGAGGATAAAAAAGTTGTACTCGAACGACGAACGCTGACGAGCATTTTGCAAAAGCATATAAGATTTTGTGAAATTCAATGCTTTTATTGTGCAGACATTGCACAAAAATGCGCATAATCTGCACGTCTCAACAGATGATGCGTGCGCCCGTGCACGCACGAACACACAGATACACGCACACAATTCACCTGTATGAATCCAAGCTTCCGAAGGTCATTGTAATAGCAAAAAACAAAGTTTTCCCCCGTATATGTACAGGTATGTCAATGAAGAGTTCCATGTTTTTGGCTCCAAAGCAACTGTTGGGCTCTGGTTCCATCTAGTGGTGAAAAAAATTAGAAACAGCTCCATTCACCATGTCACCGAAGGCTCGACTCCCGAGAATGGGATTTATCTGTTGACAATTTTTTTTTAAGTATCAGGATTATTGAACATCAAAAATAGCTGTTTATAGTGAGAGTATATGGGCCGAAAGGGGGCACTATTCAAATTGATTTTGCTTGTATTTCGGATTCCAAACAGGTGACCCGTAGAACCCTGGGGATTACGTCATATGGGCGTATGACGTCTCGAAAGCTCACTGGCTTACTTTCATCCCGCTAACATTTAAATTTAGCAATCTGTGCACAAAATTGCACAACAAAGTCCAATTTTTATCCTTTTATTACCCTTTTGGGTACTAACGAGTCAGAAGGCTTAAAGTCGTATGAGAAAAAACAAAATAAAGTGGTAATTTTTGGAAAATCAGTTTTGGGAAAAAAAGCTATAATATTTTGGGAATAAAGTCCTCATAATACCAAATGAAAATTTACAAAGACAAACGTGGCCCTCGCTGGGAAAACGTTTGGACACCTGTGTGGTTCATGAGCACAACACATAGGTAAAAGACAGGTGTGTGTGTGTGTGTGTGTGTGTACTTCTGGCAGCGTCCACACTTGATGATGCTGTTGGCCTCCCTCACAGACGAGTCGGCCATGAACGCCGTGTAGGCCGTCTCACACGGGACCATGGCCTCCACCTTCTTCTGCTTGTGAGCTGCGAGGTTGCCATTAAATCCAACACGTAAGTACAAACAATCACAATAACCATCATTAAGCTTCATGACATGTCCTTGAAAAGAGAAGAAGAAGTGCATGAAGACATAAACTCACTCGTGTGATAGCCAGCCTTGGCTGAATGATGATGATGATGGTGATGCAAAGAAAAAGTGAGTCGGTGACAACATGAATGATTAGCCAGGATGAATGAATAAATGAATGAATGAAGAGCCAGGCTGCCCCCTGCAGGCCGTGAAGAGCGTCTTACCGTCCACAAAGTAGTCAGAGTGCCACAAAGCACAGAAGTTAAAGTCCAGCACGAACCTGCAACCACAAAACACATCCTTCTTTACATCCATGCATCACAAGCACCTTATTTTGAAGACTAAATGAAATAAAATAACAATTAAAACTGGCTTTTCACCACCTTTACATGCCTTCTAAATGTGTTTTTTAACATTATTAGAGCCCTCTAGACATGAAGTAACGCCGTTATAGTCACCTTTACACTCCTATTACCCTATATAGTAGACAGAAGAGAAAATAAGACATACAAGACATAGTAAACCTGTTTACAACCCTCTAAATATGCTTTTTAACATGATTAGAGCCCTCTAGACATGAAGTAACGCCCCTATAGTCACCTTTACAATCCTATTACCCAATATAGTAGACATAAGAGAAAATATATATTACATATATTTAATATATATAATATATATATGTATATATTAGACATAAGAGAAAATAAAACATACACAGTAAACCTGTTTACAACCCTCTAAATATGCTTTTCAACATGATTAGAGCCCTCTAGACATAAAATAACACCCCATCCCCTTCCTGTGGTACATTACTGCCATCTTGTGACCAGTGTAGAATACTACATATCTTCACTTCTATGAATGAGTCTTCTCAATGCCTTAAATTTGTATTTTACTTCATTTTGAAAACGCTTCATTTAGGCCCCAAAATATGTAAAATGTGCATATATTTGGACTAATAATAGGCCATATTTAACCACAAAACATGAATATATTTATGAAAAACCAAGATAGTGGCGAGGGATTACTGTATTGATGGAAAACGAGGTTCCAGTGTACAGTCGTCAAAATGAAGCATTTTTGAGCTTAAAAATGGCTAAATAAAGTCAAATACAAATACAAGGCATTCACAATACGCATTCAAAGATGCTAACTCTCTTTCTCTCTCTCTCACACACACACACACACACACACACACACACCAGACTTGATGGCCAGATCAACAGGCTTTTATTGCAGGCTTGAATGATCTCACAACAGGCGCGATAATGCTGAAAAAAATTCCCAATAAAAACATGTAGCGCTAAACCTACAACTCAGCCAAGCTAAAACTGAACTTTGAGCCCCTCACGTGACTTCCTGTCCGCCCACTACTCAGCTCCGCAAGGGAACTCATTTACAGTCTTATTTTCTCGTAATAAGTCAACTGTATTGGGTATTGGGCGTTAAAAGGTGACTATAGGGGTCTTATTTAATGTCGAGATGGCTCTAATAATGTTAAAAACTATATTTACAAGGTGGTAAACAGGTTTTCTACGCTCTAACGTTGAAAATATTTGTTTTATAAGTAAGTACAGTTGTCCCTCGAGATTATAAACAGGTTTACTATGTCTTATTTTCTGTTATATTGGGTAAAAGGCATGTACTGTATATGTGACTATAGGGGTGTTATTTCATGTCTAGATGGCTCTAATAATGTTAAAAACATATTTACAACGTGATAAACAGGTTTTCTACACTCTAAGGTTGAAAATATCTGATTTATAAGTTAGTACACTTGTCCCTCAGAATATTGTGGTTAAATTATTGCTCCCTCGCTACATCGCAGTCTTACAAAAAATTAATTCATGAATTAATGACGGCTGTTGGGTGCTAAACTATGGTCCATTGTTCGTCAAAACACATTGATAATATCTATTTATTGGCTGGCGAGTGAGAGTGTAGCCCGCCTGTCGCCCGAAGTCAGCTGGGATAGGCTCCAGCATGCCCCCGCGACCCTAAAGAGGAGAAGCTGTATAGAAAATGGATGGATGGATGGATGATCTGTACTATCCAGACTGAACTTGAAACTGAAACCAGAAAAATGCAACAAAATGGAGAGCAGAGAGACACAAAAAGCGAATTCAAGAGTCAAATTGCATGCTGAGTATGACAAATTCATACATGTTGGCAGGTCGGTACCCTGCCCCACCATTTGAGAAACGTTGCGTTACATGAAGTTGTAAAGTCAGCCATGGCAGAGTGAAAAAAAACATTCTCCTCCCATTCCATGTGGAAGTGGTAAGGTTTTTGCCTTTTTCAGTTTAGAATAAATTTGAGGCTAACTGGTTAGCTCGCTAGCCTGCTAGCTAGCCGCCATCTCGAGTCCGTTCAGCATAAGACTTGCGCAATGTGTTGTAAACAAAGAAAAACAGGAGTGTAAAAGTGACTATGGGGTGTTATTTCATGTCTAGAGGACTTTTAGAAAGTAGCGGTGTCACAAGATCTTGCAAGATTGACAAGATTTCTCGTTCAGAAAAAAAAAAAGTTTTGTAGGCACTAGGCCTGGGACAATAATAAATTAAACAATTAATCACAGATAGACAAAATAGATTAAAAAAAACAGCTGGATCATTTTTCCTGTGCATCTGTGTCCGTTATCCTCGTCTCCCGCCTCCAACCAGGCAGGATGAGGGTTCGTGGACTCATTTGATGAAGAGAATATGGACTCCCGTTGCACAAAATCCTTGAAATCGCCACAAACACGTTAAGGAGAGCACACGCCGTAGCAATCGTTACTTCCGTAAACACATGGAAATGTGTGTGACATGGTGCTTTTGTGCATGCACGTCACTTCCCGCATGCTTTGCTTTCACTTTAACAAGTCGCATTTTATGGTAATGTGAACAAGTGACAACCACATAAAAAAAAAATCAAATTTTAACAAAAAGAAGATCCGAATTGGGCATCATAACCTGCAGGAGCGGTAGCATACGCACAGAGTGCAGAAGAGTGTAACATCGTAGATTTTATATGAGTAGATTGTAGGGATGTCAGTCTCTTCAGGATGGACAATTTGATTTGAATCTAGACACAGAGGTAATGATACAATTCAAATACGATATATTTTAAAAGTTAACATTTTGGATGTTAATCTTACATTATAAAATAAAGAAGCCAATTCTATAAAAGTGTCATTCTTACAGTATTTTCAAATGTGCAAAAGAGCACATCATATCCCCAAGCATGCTGTAAGGCAGGGGTCCCCAACCACTCAAACTTTCAGGCTTAATGATTAAAAAAAAAAAACACTGAAAAAAATGATTTGTCAATAACTGCTGTACATCAAATTTTATGTAAATGAATATCAATTTGGCAAATATGGGCCATTATTTTATAAAAAATATATACCAGTTAGAAATCCCCCAGTTTTGCATGTTTATGTCATTTTTTGCGGGCGGCGGCATCTCCCACTTTGTTTGACGGCCCTTGAACACACCTAACTTTCTCCCACGCTGCACAGATAGACTACTATACTGTATTTTAACCTTTTTCCTTTCACTCATATTTACTCCCAAATGCTGACACTGCATAAAGTGAGATTTGATGACCTTACGGCGTGCTAATGTGTATCTCCGTTTGTTGGATTTGTGCACAACCTCAAGTTCATTCATGCTAGCAAACAGCGACATAGAGTATAATCTTCTCTCAGCAGTCCAGGCTCATACTGATGGACGGCGGCTCTGTATTCATTCAGCGCTTTTAATTTGATGCTGTTCCTGTCTTAGTGTTACACAATACATAATGCATGATAAATTAGATTGCTATAATGTACGCATTGCTACCGTTTACGTCCGTTCTCTTATTTAGTCACGGTAAGCTGGTAAGCTTTAGCCGGCAGCCCAGGCTCTCATGTTGTTTAAGAGACGGACTGTCAACCGGTTGCTAGTCTTGCGATACCCGGTGCATGTCTCTACAGTCCATTCAGCTAAGGATTTATGGCTGATTCTTATCTTATTCTACCGCTCGCTTGTCAAACCAGCTATCCGGTCGCAACCCTAGTAGATTGCAATATATCATCGTCTAATTTTTTTATATTTTCATTGTACTTTTTAAAAATAATGTTAAACTCTCGTCTCCTTCTTGTAGACCTGACCTTGTGCATCGTCTCGTCTTGTGGCACCCCTATTATAAAGTCATAAACGGGTTTTCTATGCTCTAACTAGGAAAATATTCTATTTATTAACATCGGGGAAATTCATTTATCGCGGTCGGGTCTGGAACCAATTAACCGCGATAAACAAGGGACTGCTGTATACAAAAAAAGCACAATGTTAGACTCTGAAAAGCCTTGCATCAATGAGAAAAGTTGCGCCTCACATGACAGCGTTGGAGAAGATCCATCGCAGCAACGCCACAACTACGTACAACGGCTGCAGGATCAGAAGACACATTAATAGCGTAGTAGAACACACGACGCCAAGCGTATTACACGTTGATGACTAGTGCTCACTCACGCTGAGCAGAGGACGTGCGCTGCTGGCGTGGTGGTGACTGTTCTTGCACATAGCCTGGTAGTCAAACAACGACACTCTGGGGAACAAGAAGAACATTCCATCAACGCAGCGTGTGCAGCGGACTGAAAACAAGGTCAGCCTTACTTTTTGAACATTCCCATTTTGATGAGCGTCGCCATGACGGAACCATCCACTTCGCCGAAGAAGCGACCGATCTGCCAAAGAACAACATGGTCTTGTTGTCGTCAGCAGAAAGCTAGCAAACAGCTTGTTGACTTGTCGTGGTTAGCATCGGACAATTCATTCAATCAAATATGAAGAAGATGGACAACAAGCGTGTCAGGTTCATAGTTTGGAGGCTTTTGCTGACACGCTTTTCAAAGCGCAAATCGCACACCAGAATGTTTAATATAGTTACGCACTAGCGTCACATGCCGGCTCCTCCCCCCACAAACCTCTTCTGGGTGAGTTCAGCATTCCCAGCGGAATCGCAAAAATGAACTTTATTCGTTTGCGATCAATCTTGTAACGTGATCCATTCTTCTGCTTTAGTTTAAAAAAAAAGAATTGTGAAAAAAAATGTTTGAGACGATGACTACACCCAGAAGAAGTTTGGAGGGGGGAGGAGCCAACCTGCCTCGCTTATGCTGGTGCCATGACGCTACCGCATTCAGTGGTACCTGGTTAATGTCCACCCCGGGTAGCGTGTTTTTCGGTTAACATCCCAAATTTTTGCAAACATTTTGCCTTGGCTTGCCTTCACCTGCTTGTTTAGCATCACTTGTTGTTTACGCCGCCATCTTGGATCACACGGCCAAAACAAAATCTGGTGATGCTTGCACATGATTTTAGAGCCTTTGTTTATATCAGACCACATAAAAAAGAAAGGCAATGGACCGTACCAAGACAAGGGTACAAGACCTCCGTCTTTTGCGGCTTAAAGAGAAGGCCGTCATTACGGAGGGATGTAAATGTGACGGGAGTGGCTCCATGCACACACATCTACTCCAGTTCCCGCGTAACACTATCATATCTAGGGTGACACTCTTTTTTTTTTTTTTTTCTGCCCGTCTCATTTTACCTACAAAAGAACATAAGCAAACTTACTCTGGCATGTCCGCGGTCAAATCACCACCTCGCTGGCGCACTTTTGTTTCCTCCGTTTTGTTTCCATTTTCTATCTTAACTCATTCAATACCAAAGACGTATTTGTAAACACGAACACGTGAGACGCAAATAAAGAGGCGATGACGCATGTGCACAATAAGAGGTCATTTTTAGAGCAGTTTAAGCCATAACAAACGTCCACAAGGTGGCAGAAGTGCATTTGATAGGAGCTCTGCATGGATCATTTGCATATGTCAACAGGCTCGACAACAAAGAGGAAGTGAGAGAGCGTGGAGGAGTGTAGCATGCTGAAGGTTACGCATTGTACACATTCATTTTTACCCATGTGCGAACATGCGTGCACACACACACACACACACAGTTTAGTTCCAAATGTGAAAACTGTAAATAGTTCATGGTGTTATATTTGGAAATACATTGTTATTTGGATGTAAAACAACCCTTTTTCTGTGTTGTTGATGTTGTAGTATAGTTGTTTATATGTTTGAGCTGTCGCAAAAGCAAAAAAAAAAATGTTGTCAAAGTGAAAGTTATGCATGAATTGTATCTTTCCACAAAAATGTGTTTTTCTTCCCTCTTTTTTTTTAGTTGGGAACTGATATTTCCCTGAAACGTACCTATGTTCTACTGCTGATTACTAGTGAACGCAAAAAAGGTCTTTATGATAAAAGACGGGAAGCTAATGTTTTGTTTGGTAGGTTCCATGTTTATTCGGCCATAGAACACAATACTCTGTGCGCCTTGAAAGACCAGTCAAAAACATCTACAAAAAGTGAGTACTGAAGGGGTTAGTTTGATATATATTTACATTTTTGCAAATTGTGGTTGCAGCATAAAATGTGTTGATGTTTTAAATATTTATCATCTACTAAAAAGTGTGAATATGAGAATTCTCCTATGATCATAATAGATTATGCATTTGGATGTAGTTTTAACCACTTGAATTAAGAATAAAAATGTAATATGTACTTTAAATCAAAGAAAAAAGTTTTATGAGATGTCTGGCAGGCCCCTCGGCAATTGCCTCATGGTAAATCCGCTCCGATCCACCGTCTTCATATTTGATTGAACTAATAGACGTAAAATAAAAACTACAACACTTTGCTTTCATTTAAAACCAAATTTTTGAGGAAGCACATTGTTTTTTTTCAGTGTTAGTTCCTAGTGGAAAAACATAAAATGTACAAATAATACAGATTACACACTACCACCTTGTGGTCACAGGTGGAATTGCACCACAAAGTTGTGTTCAATGATTCCAAAATGGTCTGGAATGCGCTCCTACACAACCCCTGGAGGCCAGACACACTTGGGACTAGAAGTGAGGAAGTAATGCTTTTTTTTGTCCCACACAGTTCAAGGTGTGTTAATCCCTGCATTTTTTAATTTGCCTGCAAAATGCAACTATTGCTGACTGACTCTATTAACAAAGTGCATGGCAGCTGTTGCCTTTTCTAATTTCGTGGACCTAATTTGGTGTGTTAGGGTTAAACCCCGCCCAAGGGCATGTGATGAGCCGCTAAAAAAAGATTAGGAGAGTAAATCCTCACTGCAGGCAGATGTTGCGTTTGGGTCTCAGCAATCATTAGCTTGGCACAAGGATGGAAAGTTTACCTCCTTCCTGTCCTTGGACAGCAGGGTGAAGCCATTGTTGTCCACCAGGAAGCAGTTCAGTTCCTGCAAAGGAAGGCAGTGGTTAGTTGTTGTCATGTGACATGGGGCATGTGACATTTACTCACAGGGCTTTCGCAGCTGAGAGGACATAATCCTTCAATGTTGGAGCACTGAGACACACAGAGCGGTCACAGGTTACCAGGCCTCACATGCAAACACCCAGTGGTCACTTTATTGGGTACAGCAAGCCATGTTCATGAGAACGTGATTGGATGTGTACCTAATGAAGTGGCCACGGTAGAGTTGAAAGCATGAAAAAGTACACTTACATCGGTGTCACTGTCCTGAAAGATGGAAAAGAAACGATGGCAAACTGGTTATACGTAATTTCTTCAGCATGACAAACATCAAACGTCATGATGCTGGCGTAACCACCGCAGCCTTCATATGCCAGATTATTTTATTAGCGGTTCACATGACTTCATTCATGCGCTAACGTGTGCAAAGGAGAAGTCGCTTGCCCGATCGTCTCTCACCCATAAGAATGGAGTGAATAATGTGTCATGTCCTGTGTGCTGCTTTCCTGCCCTCTGCTTGTTTGGTTGCAGCACACCCCTGAGCCTCCCAGGAGAGCCTGCAGCCAATTAGTACTTGGTCTTCTTAAGCAGCAGCCAGAAAATCCACCAGTACCAGGTTGTTACCCGCTATTCCTCAGGCCACAGCGCCTACTCGCTTCTTGTCCATGTGTCTAGCTACTTTCTGGTTCCTTGTGTATTTTCTGCTACCTCTAGTATTCCTACCTGGCGTTCTCCAGTAGTGGTGAGTGATTTGTGTTTTTGTATGGTTTCCTGCTCGGTTCTCAGCAGCGACTTTTGTTATAATATTTTTCTCTGCCACTTTTGTGCAGCTTTTTCTGTTTTTCCTTTTCTTCCTACTTGGTTTTCCGCGCCAGTAGCGACCTGTGTTTAGTTTTGTACCTCCTCCCCGTGACTAGGTCCGGGTGTATTTTTGTTGTACTGTGTTTTTTTTGTATTTTTCCTGCCCTGGACACCTTTTGTTAATAAATCCTTTTAATAAATCCTTTTTGTTAGACGGAAAGTCATCTCCGCATCTTGGAAGCCAAGACCCGGCCTAGCTGTCTTATAACATAATGTTGCTTATTAATTAACTTTTTGTGATTTATTATGTCTACCAAGTGTAAGGCTGGTCGTTCTGGCAGAAGTGCACTGGGAAAAAGAAAACCATCACCATGGAAGTGAAAACAGCCTTGAAAGCAGCGTTGAAAAGCCTACCAATGTTGGCAGCACAGCTGGTCTTCGCCGCTCAATTGTGACATCTATCATCGAGAATACACATGGTGCTTTTGTGAACGCAAACAAACAGACGGATACGCACCTGAGAAGGTCAAATACAACTTGTCATTTACAAGTCGGAACGCACCACCCAAAGAAGGGTTTCGCCTATCGCACCCTTTTAAGCAGTAACAAGTCAATGCACAAAGCAACATGCTGCCCCCTACAAGCCTGGAGGTAAGCACACTGACATGGCGTTGGATGTGGAGGACGAGTCGTTAAGGCAATTTTGATTCAAAGTGTATGTCACAGAATCACACGCTTGTTCCACACATGCTGCATTCAAAGACTTCTACTGGTGCACTAAAACAGTCATTGACATCTATAGATTCAACCAAAGACGTAACTGGAGTGATGGAGTCATGAGAGCACCATGACGTTAGCGAGTGAGAGGTGCTTGGCTCACCTGCTTGGTGATGCCCCAGAATCTTTTCTCCAGCAAGTCCAAGGACATCTGCAGGCCCACGGCTAAAAATAGCAGAAAGTGGCGTCAAAATAACAAACAGAAAAAGACACACAATGTTGTCTTCATGGGGGGTGGCTAATGACATGAACAGTATGTCCTAAAGCATCTTGCTATGGCAACCCCACACCACATGGTGGCAGCACACCTGGTAGCTACACGACAAGCCCCGCCCCCTGCGTGCATTGATAAAAATTTGACACACGTGTGAAGTCGCCTTGAGCTCAGTGTCCTTTCATTGAGAAGTGATGCTATTTCTGTCACAATCTTACACGCGCACACACAGCATGTAGTCTCTCTCTCTCTCTCTCTTTATCACATGATGCTTGCTCACCCTCAGCAGCAGCTTGTGTGTGCGTGCATGTGTGTGAGAGAGAGACACAGCCAGATGCTGGCAGCTGAGAGAGCAGTGATGATGATGAGAATGATGAGAATGAGGAGGAGGAGCATCCTCCAGAATAAATTGTGGTCCAGCTGTTGCAAGTGCAACTTCACGCCCTTGAGGACCTCGCAGAAGGATGTGAAGCAGATAAAGACGATTTTCTTTGTCTCTTTGGAGGCTGAAGCAACTCGGCACAGGGTGAGTCTGTGTGTGTGTGTACATCCTTTTGCACACCTGACCTTATGCAGAAAATTTGATTACTAATTTTAAAGTGAAAATTAAGCATGTGACCTTTGTTGACTTCCTTTTTGATGGCTTCCAAAGTTCAAAGTTTGTTTCAACTTTCAGGACTTCCTTCTGCATTCAAGACAACTAGTAAGTCACAAATGTCCAACCTTTGTCATGAACATTGCAAATATACACGGTGTTCAATGAGTCAAGTGAGTATTCACTGTTACTGAACTGTTTGGGTTGTTTGAGAAGCCCTTTCGCCTCTCATCCGAGCAAGCTTCATTGGTTTATGCTCAAAGACTAGATAGGACAGCTCTAGTCTGAGGAGACAGAGAAGAATGTGCAGAATCCAAAGTATTTATCCTCTCAGTAAGCACTCACTCACTTCCTCTCAAAGATCTTGGTCCTTTATAAAATTCAATACAGTAATCCCTCGTTTATCACGGTTACTTGGTTCCGGACCCGACAGTGGTAAGTAAAATTCTGCAAAGTAGGATTTCTTATTTATAAATCAAATATTTTTGAAGTTAGCGCATAGAGAACCTGTTTACAACCTAAATATGTGTTTTTAACATTATTAGACACCCCTGTAGTCACCTTTACACTCCTACTACCCAATATAGTAGACATGATGTGAGAATATAGGATATCTGAGACAGACACAAGTTGTAAACTTGTTTACAACCTTCTAAATATGCGTTTTGACATTATTAAAGCCCTCTACACATGAAATAACACCCCATAGTCACCCTTACTCTCGTATTACCCGATATATTAGACATAAGAGAAAATAAGACATAAATAAGACACAGAAAACTTGTTTACAACCTTATAAATACACATTTTAAGATTATTAGAGACCTCTAGACATAAAATAACACCCCTATAGTCACCTTTACACTCCTTTTACCCAATATAGTAGACATAATAAGAGAAAGTAAGACAAATGAAACATAGACAACGTGTTTATGACCTTATAAATACACTTTTTAAAATTATTAGAGCCCTCTAGACATGAAATAACACCCCTATAGTCGCCTTTACTCCCAATATAGTACACATAATAAGATAACATAGGACATAATATAGACTCACAATGTTAGCATTTAGGGAAAAAAATAGGTAAAATGTGCTTATATATGTACATTTTTGGACTAATAATAGGCTGTATTCAACAATGCAACAACAATGATTTATTAATCAATATATTTTTGAAAATGCTTGTGAGAGTAAAGTGTCAAAATTCAAAGCATAAAGTGTCGAGGGATTACTGTACCTCCCTTCTCGAAAACGCTTTATAGGACTTTTTTAGACCTTGATAACCGAAAGATGTATTTAAGACTTTTGAAGGACCCACGGGGACCCTCAATGACAAGTGATGATGTCATTAGTGATGGCAGGTTGGGGGGGTGGGTCTTAGTTGTTCCAGCAGCATCTGGAGTGCAGGACAGACGTCTGTCCCGATCAGGTTTAATCTGATGGCGGTCACTGATGCGTCTAATCTGGTTGATGGTGCATTTGAGCCTCACAGCTGTTTGCTAAAAAAAAAAAAAAAACCCAACAACATAAAAACCCACTCATATCTGTCAGGAGTTCCATGTCACGTTAGAAACTTTGCTTCCTAACAGAAGCGAGGCGCTAACAGTGACATGAAGTTAGTAAATGGGTAACAAC
Source organism: Dunckerocampus dactyliophorus (assembly GCF_027744805.1). Classification (NCBI taxonomy): domain Eukaryota; kingdom Metazoa; phylum Chordata; class Actinopteri; order Syngnathiformes; family Syngnathidae; genus Dunckerocampus; species Dunckerocampus dactyliophorus. The sequence goes on along the minus strand of NC_072823.1, from coordinate 30,368,043 downwards.
ATGTCTGTGTGGCGCAAACTTCAAGACAACATTCCTCAATCATGTTGAGGATTTGCTTCAGCTACCCTCTAAACCTGATCTTTGACCTTCCACATTCTGTTGGAGTGGTCGTCTGTGTCCTCGTGTTTGGTAGCCCGGAGGCGGCTGGCGGCCTCTTTGTGGCAAGCTAACAGAGCAAGATGGAGGCCAACAAAGCAAAAAGCTCCAGGCTTCCTTTGTCACTCGGATGGCGTGTCTGGGCTCTAAAAAGCGGCCTCCAAGCACCCAGCCTAAACTAATGGACGACGTGCTTGTGCGCTTGTCATGAAGGTCTGAGTGAGAATGGAAAGAGTTGCAGAACAGTCCTGCAATCTGCTGATATTTGTAATCTGGCCTTGTAGAGTTGCACCCTTCACATGCTTGAGGACCTCGAGCAGATCATCTCACGCCACTAAAGAGGGCAGAGTGCAGAGGAGGAATAAAGCTTTCCAAGGATTACTGCAGTCAAACTATTTCTGGATCTGCTCCAGGCTGGAAGGGACAAACTGCTAGCATTAGCATGGAGCACATCAGCCAGACCTGAGATGCGTAAACTGTGGTCCTGACCCAGGCCCATACTGTAATGGTGTATACACTCCATCAAAATGTTAAGACCAGTTAAAAAATTGCAAGAATGTACATTTTGCACTGTTGGATCTTAAGGAGGGTTTGAAGTAGAGCTTAAAATGGCAAACAGAAGAAATGGAAGTGAGACAAAAAACATGTTCTTCAGCTGATCAAGTTTAAGAGCAAAATGTTGGTAAAAATGTGGCTTGAATGTGATTTTCTGTCAGGTATTCACACTGTTATGATCTCTTGAGGGCAAAGACAAAAAAAGCTTTACCTTGAATGCGGCGGGATTGTCGAGATGCATCAGCAAGGCCTCTCACAATGTGCCATTGCTGCTGGGGTTGGATGCAGTAAGACAGTCATTTGAAACTTCTTCATCCTGAGGGTTAAATGTCACCGACCCTGAGCCAGCGGATCCCATTGGCTGTCAGTAAAGACACGGGGCCATCCTCGGCCCAAAGGTTGTTACTGGTGCCAAGTGCAGTCCAATAACCATCAGATGACATATGCCAGAGAAGGCTTTTAAAAAGAAAAAAGGTCTTCAAAGGTCTAGTCTCCTTCAAGGCCACAAAACATGGGACATTGAAAGGTGGAAGAAAGTTTTATTCTCCCTTGACGGTTCTGATGGCTTCCAACATCACTCCATGACAAGGAGATCCCATCTGAAATGTTTCCCACATGGCACAATAGAGGAGGCGCCATCATGATCCTCAGATGGAACAATAGAGCTTCAGGTTATGCAGGGGCGTCAAATTGCAGCTGGCTATGAGGAGATGTGGCAGGGGGCATCCATCATGACTGAAGGCTCTCATCTGTGTGGTAATGACTGGCTTTTTCAACAGGACAACGCTGCACTTCACAATGCCCGCCTGACAAAGGACTTCTTCCAGAGGAATAAGCTCACTCTTTTGGACCATCCTGTATGTTCCACTGATCTAAATCCAATTGAGAACATTTGGGGATGGGCGGCAAGGGCAGTTTACAAAAATGGACATTAGTTCCAGAAAGTGGATGCCCTCTGTGAAGCCATCTTCACCACCTGGAGCAACAGTCCCACTAGCCTCCTGGAAACACTAGCATCAAACGTGCCCAATGCTTGTTTGCAATAAATTGCTTACTCACTAATTTTTGCCTCTCATTCTTATTTTTGCATTTTGAAGCTCTACTTGGAACCCCCTTAAGTTCCAACAGTGCAAAATGTAAATTCTTGACATTTGCCAGCTGTTCTTAACATTTTGATCTGGAGTGTAGGTAGGTGATGAAGACCAGTGTAACCCGCCTGGTTCAGCCAGCCAGCCCCATGCCCCGCCAAGGTCCTTCGAAGTGAGTTATGAGCATTAGGCATCAAGCGCAAAGCCCAGACTGTCGACTTGACACCCAGTGCGGATATTAAGGTTCAGGGAGTCAGGTTTACCAACATACACTTGCAAAGCCTCACTGGCTGCTGTAAGGTCTGATTTGGGTCTCATTTTAGGTTCTGTTCAATTGGATTGTGTTGTGATCTGAGGTATAATCCATGTGGCCAATATGAGGCACCAGGACCAGGATAGACACAACCTCCATGAAAGTCTTGGTGAGTCTTCTCTCAGGGACTATGTGGATGATGATGATGATGATGCTGATGATGATAGTTTTTGCAGTCGCGTCCATTCTGCTGGTGGTTTTGCTCGGGATGCTTGGCTCAGTGTGCTGCTGTCCCAGTGTCTGCATCTGTGATGGTAACACCACTGACTGTTCCACCCTGGGCCTAATCTCGTTGACCCCCCTCCTGCCACTGCTGGACCAGGACACTGAAACCCTGCAATTGGCCCAGAACAACCTCTCTTTCCTGGATGCTTTGGACTTTACCAACCTCAGCAGCCTGGAGATCCTCGATCTTTCCCAAAACCACTTTTCCACCCTGCAGTCAGGAGTCTTCTCATGTCTGAGCGGCTTGCGGTGGCTTAATCTGTCAGCCAACATCCTGGGAACGCGCCTCGCCACCTCATGCAATGGCAACTGCAGCAAAGAGGTGGAGAAAAAGTTAAACAGAAGCCATGGGGGTGTCGGCCTGAGCAAGGAGGTCTTCGGGGGACTGGGGTGGTTGCACGGCCTTGACCTGTCCTCCAATGGCTTACTATGGCTTCCCAAGGACTTGCTGAATGGACTCCAGAGACTCTCATGGTTGTCGCTGGCCAGGAATCGTCTGGCAGTCCTGGAGAGGGGCACCTTTGAGCCTCTGGTGGGGCTTCAGCAGCTCCTCCTGGCTGGGAATCCTTGGGAATGTGACTGCACGCTATGGGAATTCAAGCACTGGATGGAGTGGATGATCTACAGAGGTGAGCAGTCAAAGTCTAGAAGCTTAAGGGTGATCTAAGAACTAAATTGTCCTCTCTTTCTGTTTTTTCTTCCCAGATGGTCTGGTGGACATGATGACGTGCAGATTTCCAAGGAAGCTGATGGGCAGGAACCTCCGCAGTGTACCAGCTGAAATGTTCAACCACTGCCTGCGGAGTGTCGCCAGGGAGGTCACATTCGGCGGCGGCGTCCGACCCCTCTGTCCGCCAGGCCGTATCAGCAACAACGACGAGTGTGTCCGCCAGCGCTACCGTCCGGTTAGCGTCCGCCGAGCCTACGTGACACAGATTGTGGCGGGGGTGGTGTGCAGCACGGTGTCCGTCATGATGGTGGTGGCGGCAACGTACGGCTGCATATACGCATCGCTGATGGCTCGCTTCCAGCGGGAGTTGAAGAAGCGAGGGCAGCCTCTGATTGCGGAGTGCAGAGCGGATGACCCAGAAGATGTGCAATCCCCAACAGCACCAGAGGAGGCGCTGCCTAAAGAAGCCTGTGTGCTCTACGGGTACCGCATCAGCAGCTTCTGACTGATTCAGCTCAGACTTATGAAACATCCAATGACCCGATCACTAGGTCTGTTAAAAAACACCCCTTTTTTCTGTTCCTATGTGCTTGTGTCAAACTTCTTAAACCAGTGGTGTCCAACCTTTTTCCAGGGAGGGCCACATAGTGAAAAATGAAAGGACTCAAATTTGACACTTTGACATTTTGTCAAACAATACATGTAGATATGCTAAGAGATATGGGGAGCAGTGGCTCAGGAGGTAAAGCCTCACTCCCTCCACCCAGTCACTGTTGTTATGTGCCTGGGCAAGACACTTCACCCAACTTGCCTCCAGTGCTGCCCACACTGGTGTATGAAAGTGAATGAATGTTTGATCGGAGAGGTGGTCAGAGAGGCCGTAAGCGCGAATTGGCAGCCACGTTTCTGTTAGACTACCCCAGGGCAGCTGTGGCTGCAGATGTAGGTTGATGTAGGTATATATATATATATATATATATATATATATATATATATATATATCCCAAGAAAAAAAATATACCTCAGCTTTGTGATATAGGTCACTTTTCCTCTTAAATAAGCTTTGTAAATGTTCTTTTTGGAATATTATGACTGTATTCTCGTAATATAACGTAAATATAACTTTTTGCCAAACCTAATTTTCCAAAAATTACAGCTTTGTTTTGTTGTTTTTCTCATAACAAGTTTATTCTTGTAAAAGTGAAACTTTTTTTCTTCTTAGAATACAACTTTTTTCTCTTAATATTTTTACTTTATTCTTGTAAAATGTTTTTTTTTTTTCCATTTCTGCTGTTTTATTGAATTAACTAACTTTCTTCTTGGAAATTTTCTTCTCGTAATTATGTCTTTATTCCCATAATATGGGAACTTTTTTCCCCCCCAACAAAATTTTCCAGAAATTACAACTTTATTTTTTTGTTGTTATTACGACTTTATTATTATTACGACAGAATTTTTCTTCAAAATGTCAACTCTGTGTTACTTAAATGCCATTATTTTTCCTCATAATATTACAAGTTTATTCTCGTAAAATTAAGACTTTATATCTCGTTAGAATACGACTTTCTCATCCTGCAGAGTGTGAGTACAGTGTGTCCCTCATTCCTGTCCACATGTCCTGTGAGAAGCACACCTAATGTACTTTTCATTCATAATGACTGTGTTAATAAACTCTAAAGTTAGTGTTTCTTCTCAACATCATCACACATGTTTGTCCTGTGTAGTTTAGACAAAAGTTAAACATACCTCCAGCGATGGCGGTCTTCCCTTGTGATGACACGGTGACCGCAGTGGTGGCCACCACGTACTTCATGCCTACGGACAACAAGAACTGTGCTTTGAAAGCAACAACACAACACATTCCACGATGACAACACCAGAAGGACCTTTGTCATTGACGGGGTAGTAGAAGAAGCTTCCAGGAGGGTTTTCCACGGCAAGTCGGTACCACAGCGGGAAATGATCGATGGTGAACAGGTTGTCCTTATCAACAGGGGTCAGGAACTTTCTATGCAGTGGAAAAGACGTACATGTGTGACGTCACATGACCACAATACAACAGGAAGAGTCGGTACTTTGCCACTCGCGTCTCCACGCCGGCATATCTCACGATCCTCATCAGGCCGGAGCGAGTACCCAGAAAAGCCGTCTCGATGCCCGGCTCCACCCTGTCCACACATATTTTGTCGTGAAAGGACACAAGAGTGGGATCTCATGTCCACTGGGGCCCACCTGTCGTTGAGCATCAGGGCGTTCCAGTAGGCCTCCATGGGCGCTGTCACCACGGCATCGAACAAGGTTTGCTGCAGCAGAAGCTCGTCACCTAGGCAACGGAGAGGCGTGGTCATCAACCGCCAGTGACAACCACGACAACACTTAGATGACATGTTGACCGTCTTACACTCCAGATCAGGCTCCTTCCCCAGCAGGTAGCGAATGGCGGCCTGCAGCTGAGAGTACTTGCGGTGGGCGGGGTCAATGTCTGTCTCGCAATAAGTCCTGAAAAAGAAGAGAGGAGAAAAGTTCGGATGAATGAATAAATAATATGTAATCAACATCTGCCAGGAGCTAGATGAGCCCGCCCTGTGTATAGCTCCACCACTTTGTAAAAAAAGTAGGCTTCACTACACATCTTAAAATGGAGCACAGCCGACTATCCGTCAGTCACCTACAAATGCTGCAGCTGTAACATTTTTACCATCCTCTCCTGCTCCTTAATGTTAGGGCCCTGTCACACCTTGACGATTTAGGCAGCGCATGCCTGACGTGATCATTTTGATGGCATACGTTGAACTGACGACGTTTTTTTTTTTCAATTTTGGGCTTAGCATATTCATAACGAGTTCGACGTAAACATGACGTATTAGTAAGTTATATAGAACGTTTCTATAATTTATAGACAACTTATATCAACGAATGCATAGCGGGTTGCCGGTGTTCACAATTTATGTTCAACACCCAACGCCTGTCACACCTTGACGATTTAGCCATCTTACGCCAATACGCTGGCGTATGTCCAATAAGTTATGGGTAAGTTTTGTATAAGTTAAGAGCACGCTGAAGCACGCCGGCATACATCATAGTACGTCCACGTCGTCCAAAAATTTTGTGCATGCACAAAACATTTCGACGTATGTCAACGTATGATTTGTAAGTTACGTACAAGTCAAAATACGTCAACATACCTTGAGACAGAACTGTCTTCTTGGCGAGTGAAGATGGAGAGGAGGAGAGGCTGTCGTGTTTGCATTTGCAGGTAAGTTTGCAGCTTGACCAGTAGAGGGCACTGTAACACTGGGAATGGAACCAACTTTAGATTTTTTTCTCAACTTTATCAACTCGAGGACGGGACCTCGGCCGAACGAACCAATCACAGTGGTCTCAGAGACAGAGCGGAGTCAGCAGCTTCTCCTCTGCCCAGCTGAGTGGAGGAATGAATGAATGAGCAAGCGAACGAGTTAAGGCGGTGAGGCGTTGGACGTGCTGCCCGGCCGGGGTCCCGCCCTCGAGACCATATACCTCAGCGTGATTGGTTCGTTCAGCTCCGCACACAACAAGTGTCATTCATATCAAAGTTGCGGGCCACACGAATATTAATTTTTCATATTAAGACGGGGGCCGCAAACTATCGTCCCGGGGGCCGCGAGTCTGAGACCCCTGGTGTAGGCTGCATACGCTACCACTCATGGATTTGTGACTCGCTAATGCATTAATAAAGTTGATAAAAATATCAAAAGTTGGTTCCATTTCCAGTGTCACAGTGCCCTCTACTGGTCAAGCTGCAAACTTACCTGCAAATGCAAGCCTCCATGTCCATCTCCCTTCGCCAAGAAGACAGTTCTGTCTCAAGGTATGTTGACGTATTTTGACTTGTACGTAACTTACAAATAACGTGTGTGAACGAGGGTCAACGATCGCATAACTTATTGCCCGCGGATGCGGGACGTATTAATCATATGTTGACATACGTCGAAATGTTTTGTGCATGCACAAAATTGTTGGACGACTTGGACGTACTATGACGTATGCCGGCGTGCTTCAGCGTGCTCGTAACTTATACAAAACTTACCCATAACTTATTGGACGTACGCCAGCGTATTGGCCAATTTTTTCATACGTTGGCGTAAGCTGACTAAATCATCAAGGTGTGACAGGGCCTTTACGTTGTTGTATGTGATATATGCCGTATTACGTTGGACAAGTTCACAGTTACCGTGTACTTACAGAAATCCCACGTTTATCGACCCGACCATGATTTCCATGAAGTAGGATACCTGGAATGGGAACTATAATATAATAATATTAACTAGGGCTGTCAAAGTTAACGCCATTTCCTTTAACGACACGATTAATGTGCGCACATCTTGTTGGACCCTCGGTCAACACCGTAGTTTCAGGAAACGCAGCTGTGGTTGTGGCGCTACAAGCGGGAACAAAGCCGAAATGGAGAAAGAAAAGGGTATTTTGAATGATAAGTTTAGCTTAAAAGCCCTGGCAGACGGCTCTCGCAACAAGGACAAAGTTATTTGTATCTACTGTCGCTGAGTGTTGAGTTGTTACAGAAAATGTACGTCGACTGCCAGAGAGAAGAGAGAAGTTGGTGCGCTACTGGTATTTTTTAATTGTCATTTATACCTTGGTACCTTGGCATACGAGTGTCCCAACTAACGAGTGTTTTTTAGATGCGAGCCATCTCACGACTGATTTTTTTGCTTTGAACTGCTAGTTACCGACAGGCATAGCCGAGAACAGCTATTTGGAGGCTTGTGTCAATGTGACCTTGGCTGAAGGCGAAAATGGATGTAAATAGCATTAGCAGCGCACTAGCTAGTCACTGGGAAAGATTTTCAAAACATCACAAAAACATACGGACATTATAGCCATCTAATTTACCTTATTTATTATGTATTGTGTAAAACTATGACAGGAACAACGGCAAATTAAAAGCACAAAATGACTACAGAGCCACCATCCACCAGTATGAGCCTGGATTTTGTTTTCTGAGAGGTGCACCGCACAAATATGCACATTAGCACTCAAACATGAGCAACGTGAGGTGAAAGAAAAAGGGGGAAAAAAGGGGAAAAATACAGTATAGTAGTCTACCTGTGCAACATGGGACAAAGTTATAAGGTGCGTTCAAGGACCGTCAAACAAAGTGGGACAAAGCGTTGCTCACATTAAACATGCAAAAACTGTGGGATTTCTAACTGTATATTATTTTTTGAATAAAATAGGCCCATGTTTCCAAAATTGATATCCCTTTACATAATTTGAAAGTCTTTATTTTGTCATTGTGCCTGAACGTTTCCCACGGCCCGGTGGTTGTGGACCCCTGCCTTACAGCATGCTTGGGGATATGATGTGTGTCATGTTCTGTATTGCTGCTCTGCTGCCGCCTGTCTGCATTTCGTTGCAGTGAGCAGCGTTCAGCAGAGGCAGAGCTGTGGGCGCACACCTGCTGCCAATTATCTCCTGTGCTTCATATACAGGATGCAGTGCCAGATTGTTCCTTGCTCTTACCTGCTCACCGACTGCCTGATTCACGCACGTTGTGTTGCGTATCACTTTCTGCTCAAACCTGCTCGTTGTAAGCACTTCTTGTTCCCTGCTTGGCTTCTCCAGCTGCTTGGTTTTCAGCAGCGATTTATGTTTTTCCCTGCTTCGTTTTCAGCAGCGCCTTGTGTTCACTAGTAGTTCATATTTTCCTGCTATTTTTTCTAGCAGTGCTTTTTGTTCCCATTTTTGGCTTATGCTCTGTGTCTTTTTGTTACTGGACTATTTATATTTCTCTACTTTTTTTTTTTCAAAATGGCGCCGTGTGAGTGGCTGCCGGTTACAGCAGCTCTGTACTTTTCTTCCACCTTTTAGTGTTTTTATAATATTTTAGTCTTCTTCTTACTTTTTCTTTTGGTCGCATCTGGTCGAGTGTGCAGTTATGAAGGTTGATATTGTTACTTTTCTAGTCTGCGCCTTGATGCTCTTTGAACTTTTCAGTTCAACTGTGGGAAACCTCTTCAGCCACAGCTCCCCATTCAACCAAGGCTCCATTGTTTACACCCGGGATCAGCTGTTAGCCCTGTGCCACACACCCCCTCTCTGCGCGGAGAGGCTGGAGATCCCCAAGGAGCTGCGGAGGAGCAGAAGAGGATGCAGGTCGGGAGTAAAGTGCAAGAAGCGGAAAAGACGGTACAAGCCATGTCTACCGTCTGTCATCATGGGGAACGTAAGACCCGACTGCAGAGGGAGTACCGGGAATGCAGCCTCATGTGCTTCACGGAGACGTGGCTGAGTGAACTTTCTCCGGATTCACACGTCACAATGGACGGATTCCAGCTGGTACGAGCGGACAGGAATGCAACGGAGAGCGGTAAGAAGAAGGGAGGGGGAATCGCTGTGTTTGTGAATGATAGATGGTGCCACCCGGGACACATCTGTGTGAAGGAGCAACTGTGCACCAGAGACGTGGAACTGTTAGCGGTTAGCATGCGGCCATACTACCTTCCGAGGGAGTTTTCACATGTTATTGCTATGACTGTGTACATCCCCCCCTCAGCGGTCGCGGCTGCAGCTATAGAGCAGATCCACACCATCGTCTCTCAACTTCAGAACCATCACCCCCAATCCCTCCTCCTCATCTCCGGTGACTTCAATCATGCTTCCCTGTCCTCTGCTCTTCCCACCTTCGCCCAGTATGTCAAATGCCACACTAGAGACAATAAAACTTTGGACCTCCTGTATGCAAACATCCAGGATGCATACACCTCATCTCCCCTCCCCCCGCTGGGTCGTTCTGATCACAACCTCGTCCATCTCGTCACAGACTACACTCCAGTAGTGAATAGACAACCCCCTTCGAAGAAGCCTGTGAAGCAGTGGTCTGAGGAGAGCAGTGCTAGGCTCAGAGACTGCTTCCAGACAACAGACTGGGAAGCGCTCTGTAGTCCCCATGGCAGTGACGTTGACAGCACACTGCATCACAGACTATATAAACTTCTGTGTGGAGAACACTGTGCCCTCCAAGTTGGTGCGGTGTTTTCCCAACAACAAACCCTGGGTGACCTCTGAGATTAAGGCCCTGCTGAACAAGAAGAAGAGGGTCTTCAACTCGGGGGACAAGGAGGAGCTGTGCAGAGTCCTGAGGGAACTCCGGCATAAGATCAGGAAGGGGAAGGACTGCTACAGGAGGAAACTGGAGAAGAATAGTGCCAGGGAAGTCTGGAGAGGCCTGCAGACCATCACAGGCCATGGTAAAGGAGTGGGGAGAGATCAAGCCAGTGGGGACAAGATCTGGGCAGATGAACTCAATCTGTTTTTCAACAGATTTGAGTCTGCCCCCCCTCCCTCCCCTACCCACTCACCACTCTTCACCCCCACATCCCCATCCCAGCCATCCTCTACCCCCCTCTCCATAACTGATGATCAGGTGAGAAGTCAGCTGAAGAAGATCAAGGCAAGGAAGGCCCCGGGACCGGACGGTATCAGCCCTAGAATCCTCAAGGACTGTGCTGACCAGCTCTGTGGAGTTCTCAGGCACATGTTCAATATCAGCCTGAGCCTGGAGAAAGTCCCGGCCCTGTGGAAGACCTCCTGTGTGGTCCCGATCCCAAAGACACCAAGAGTCCCAAGGAGCCTAACCACTTCAGGCCTGTTGCCTTGACCTCTCACCTGATGAAAACCATGGAGAGGATTATCCTGCAGCACCTGCGACCCCTGGTGGGCACTCAGCTGGACCCCCTGCAGTTTGCTTACCGGCCTCGGATCAGAGTAGACGACGCAGTGATCTACCTGCTGCACAGATCACTGCTACACCTGGAGGACAGCGGGAGCGCTGTGAGGGTCATGTTTTTTGACTTCTCCAGTGCCTTTAACACTATCCAGCCGTCACTACTCAGAGTGAAGATGGAGAGTGTGGGAGTAGACCAACACCTGACTGCATTGGTTATAGACTACCTCACCAACAGACCACAGTATGTGAGGCTCCGTCACTGTGTGTCTGACATGGTACTCTACAGCACAGGTGCCTCTCAGGGTACGGTGCTCTTCCCTTTCCTCTTCACCCTCTAAACCTCGGACTTCACACACAACTCCACACAGTGTCACCTCCAGAAGTTCTCCGATGACACAGCCATTGTGGGTTGTTTTTCAGAGGGGAATGATCTGGAATACAGGACGGTCATCAGGGACTTTGTCAGCTGGAGTGAGCTTAACCAGCTGCAACTCAACACCAGCAAGACAAAGGAGATGATCATTAACTTCCAGAGGAAAACATCCCACTTCACACCGGTGAACATCCAGGGAGCGGACATAGAATTGGTAGACAGCTACAAATTCCTGGGTGTTCACCTTAACAACAAACTGGACTGGTCCGTCAACACCCACGCCCTCTACAAGAAGGGCCAGAGTCGCCTCCACCTGCTGAGGAGACTGAGGTCCTTTGGTGTGTGCAGGACTCTTTTACGGACCTTTTATGACTCTGTGGTAGCCTCAGCCATCTTCTATGCTGTGGGCTGCTGGAGAGGGGGCAGCACGGACAGGGACAGGAGCAGGGACAGGAGCAGGATCAATAGACTGATCAGGAGAGCGAGCTCTGTCCTGGACGGTCCTATGGACTCCGTGGAGGAAGTGGGGGAGAGAAGGATGTTGGCTAAGCTGACATCCATCATGGACAACACCTCACACCCCCTACATGACACTGTTGTTTCCCTTAGCAGCTCCTTCAGCAGCAGACTGTTACACCCACGGTGTAAGAAGGAGAGGTTCCGCAGGTCCTCGCTGTCAGGCTCTACAACACCTGCACCACCTGAACCATGTTGTAGTCAATATGCATTCTTTACACTGTTTATTTTATAATGCAAGTTTAACGTCTACATCAACAAATGTAGCCGATGGATTGTATTGAACGTCTGCCCCAGTTAGCATGGTTTTCAGTTAACATCCAAAAGTTTTGCTAATATTTTGCCTTGGCTTGCGTCTGCCCGCTTGTTTAACAGCCAAAATACTGTCTGGTTTGTTTATGCCGCCATCTTGGATCACACGCACAAGACGAAATCTCGCACACTTGCATGTAATCGTGAAATGCATTGTCATTTTAGCTTGTGTATAGTTGAGTTGTAAAGACACGACGCAGCAAACACATGGACGGCACAAGAGAAAAAGGCGATGGACCATACCGAGATGAGGGTGAAAGACCTCCGAATTTTACGGCTTAAAGATAAGACCGTCATCATTTCAGAGGTATGTAAATGTGACAGGAGTGGCTCCATTGTCGGCTGCGATGCATACTATTCCGGTTTATCAACCCGGCAGTGTGTATCGAGAGTGACACTGTGTTTCTGCCTGATTCATTTTACATCCATAGCATTCATTTCTGCTCGATCTTACTGTAGCGTGTTTGTGGCAAACATAGCACACATCACCACCTCGCCACCTCACTTCCGCGACGTCACTGACAGTTTTTTTTTTTTTTTTACATTTTCTGTATTAAAATGCAAGGTACTAGAATGTTATCTAGTTTGATCTATTTTTTACATTTTTGCCAACTGTAGTTGCAGAATAATGTCTTTATTTTTTGTTGTTTTGTTTACCAATAAAACTAGGTAAAAGTGATGTTAAATGTACACTTTTCCATTCATTTGTAATTATTTTTGCATCATTTTCTGCATGTAAAACTATAATTGTCTATAAAATGTGGTTTGTGTTAACATTTTTGGGTGTCTGGATTGGATTCATTGATTTACATTATTTTCTAAGGGCAAATTTGCTTTGGTTAGAGTCCGTTTTGGTTTGAGTCGGACCTTTTGAAACGGATTAATGACGTTTGTACCACGTATGTAATGTACTACATATCATCACGTCTTTGAATGTGTCTTCTGAACGCTTTATTTTTGTATTTTACTTCATTTAGCTACTTTTGTGCTTGAAACAGATTAATTTAGGCCAAAAATAACATAAAATTAGCTGAAATCTGCCCACTTTTGGACTAATAGGCCAGAGTCAACCACAAAACAGTCATGATTTATGGATTAATATGTTTTTGAATAACCTTGAAGCGCAAAGTGGTGAGGGACGACTGCTATTGTGGCATATCTGAGACTTGCATCAACTGGCGAAAAACATGGGCGTTACAAAAAAAAGCAGTCGTACCACTCGGTGGCAATGCTGAGGTCTGGGGAGGTGAGGTCATGCAGCCCTGCAGACAAAGGAAACGCAAAATGTAAAAGTCAAAGTTCATGATCAGATTAGACACGCAACCATGTGGAGGGTAAAGAAAGTAACAATTGTGAATTGTGCTACAAGAAGGAATTATGATGGACATGGCGACAGGGGAGTATTGGTAATCATACCTTCTTCCACAGACACGTTGCCCACGAACATAAGCGTCCCGTGACCTCGGGTCAGCACCATGCCAAAGCTGCAAAGACGCAAGAGAGCTAGGAACCTTGATGCCCTCTGGTGGCCACATGGCTCAAACACATCCACGTCTCAACAACCTCATAGTTCCATACAAGCGATAAAGACCTTCAAAAATAATATTAACTGTCTCACCTGAAAGGTGTGTCATCAATGTTTGTGTAGAAATATTCGTTGGCGAGGAACAGAGGTCTTTTCTGTTAGGGGTGGGGGGGAATCAACATTCAGAACAATAGAAATGAAAACTGTTTAAAACTGTGGTGTCCAGAGTGCACATTTGCGGGGGACATTTGTTGCCCGCAAATGTTTTTTAAATTTAATTTGACAAAAAAGATTGAAACACAACAGCAAAAATAGAAAAATCTCTCGTAATTTTACAAGAATGAAGTCAAACTATTAAGAGAAAAAAGTTGTAACCCAAGAAAGTCATATTTTTACGAAAAAACAAACATTTAAGTAGCGTAAAGTTGAAATGTTAAAGGGATACTTCGGATTTTTTGACATGAAGTTGTATGACATCCCCATCAGCATTGGAATCCAATAACAGCGACTTACCCCCCACTTGGTCTCCTAAGTCCAGTTCTGGCCAGATTTCTCTCAAGAAGAGCATAGTTCCGCTTAGTTCCTGGGGACAATTAAGAGTTTGGCTTCTAAAAACAATACGCATTCAAAAGATTAAACATTTGCATCACAAAAATGCCTTCTCAAAAACTCAAACCTCACAAAACACTTGTATCAGTCTCTCGCCGTATCCCTGCGCACTGTCGCCTGTGCGTTCATGTGAATGTGACCTCGAATCTTCTTCCCCTGTGGAACTCATACGTAAAGAAGATGGCCGCAGCACTCCATCGCGGAAGTAGTTGCAAGTGTCTTTGTCACATACACATGAATGCACAGGCGACAGTGCACAGGAATGCGCCAAGGGACAAATACAACGCCAAGCGTTTTGTGAGGTCTGATTTTTTTTTTGAGAATTTTTTGGCATTTTTGTGATGCAAATGTATTCATCTTTTGAACGCATATTGTTTTGAGAAGCCAAACTCGAACTTGACTCAAACTTGACTGTCCCTAGCAACTAAGTGGAATTACGTTCATCACGCAAATCTGACCAGAACTGGATTTAGGAGACCAAATCGGGGGTAAATCGCTGTAAAGGACTACTATGCTGATAGGGATGTCATACAACTTCATGTCAAAAAATCCCAACTATCCCTTTAAACAAAGAGCTTTTTTAAAAACATTATGGGACAAAAAACAAAACGAATGAAGTTGTAATTTTTGGAAAATTTGTGTCATGTTTTGTGTGCTGCTCTGCTGCCCTCTACTTGTTGTTTGTTGCAGCACACCCCTGTATCTGCCAGGAGGAACTAATTGGCACACCTGTGGACAATTAACCTCCTGCCTTCAGTCTGACCTGCACTCTTTGCCAGATTACTTGCTCTTCGCCTGCTACCTGCCCCCCTTCCAGCATGTCGTTTTATGCATTTAGCTACTCTCTGGTCCGTTTTTTTTAAATTATTATTATTTTGTTTTTTATTCCTACGCTTTCTGTAGCTCTGTGTTCCCTGCAATGCCTTTTTTCCCTGCCGTGGTGAGTGTTATAAGTACCTTTGGTTTTCAGCAGCATTATATGTTAGCCTTTTTCCTCTCTGCTACCTTTTTGCAGCACTTTTAGTTCAAGTTTGTCCCTGCTTGTTTTCCGTGCAAGTAGCGACCTTAATCCTTAGTCTTTTTCCCCATGACTAGTTCTGGGAGTTCTTTTGTTGTACTTTGTATTTTCCCACATTGTGGTCTTCTTTTTTGTTAAACTTTTGTTACACGGACTGTCTCGACTCTGCAATTGGGATCCAGTACGCTTGACTACCTCCAATCCAAGTTATGTTACGAGAATAAAGTCAAAATATTACAGGAATAAAATCACAATTACAAAAAGAAAACTGCCATGAATATAGTTGAAATTGTTAAAATGAAAAAAAAAAAACCCTGCAGAAATGGGGGAAAAAACAGGCTAACACTTTCTATTAAGGTGCTTGGAATAACCTTTACTAAGCAGTAATTAAAGTTAATAAGCCTCTTTTTATATTAAGATTACATGTCAAATGCTTATTTGCGTTAATAAGCCTCTTAAGGATTTATTAAAGAATGTATTATCAACACTACTGGGATATTTCTTGACACAGTGCTCATGTAATGGATACTAATGCCTTATAAACGCTAATAAATCTGTCATGTTCTGTGTTCTGCTCTGCTGCCCTCTGCTGGTTATGTGTTGCAGCACATCCCTGAACATGACCCAGACCTAATTACACACACCTGCAGCTCATTACCACCGGCCTACTTAAGCGCCAGCCAAACTCCAGACCAGTGCCAGATTGTACTCCCTGACTCCTAGACGACCTGCTTCCTGTACCGCTTTGTCCGGCTTCCCGCTCCTTACCCTGCTCTCTGGCTCCCCGCTTACCCGAACCTTCCTGCTTATAGTGTTTGTATCGACTCCTGTAAGGTTTGCCTACAGTGTATTTTTGTTATCGCTAGTTTCTGTCCTAACAGCCTTTTGCTGTTAGTGTTTTTTGTTAGTGACTCTTACCCTTGCTGGATTTTCCTTGTTTGTACTTTGTGTTTTCATGTTTGGACTCTTTTTGTAAATTAAATTTTCCTTTTTTTTGTATATTGCCTCGTTGTCTGCATTTTGGGATCCTGAGTTACTCGCCGTGTTCCACGGCCTCGCATGACAGAACAGTCTGGCCAGAACATGGATCCCGCAGACATGGAACAATTCCGAAAAGCCCTGTCACACCAAGGACACATGGTTGGAAGCCATGAGAAGTCGCTCCAAGGGATCATGGAAGCCATTTCTGTTCTCTCCGCCAACCTGGAAGCAGTAAATCAACGACTGGGATACTCCACTCCGATTCCGCCACCAGAGGTCGGTACACCCACTACCATGAGTGACTCTGCCATTGCCACAGCTGCAAGCACACCTGCTGCTCATCAATCTCGTGAGCCTACTATTCCTCACCCTCCTCGCTTCTCTGGTGACTCTGATTCCTGTAACCAGTTTTTACACCAATGCTCGTTAGTATTTGATCAACAACCTACATCTTACTCCTCTGATCAAGCTAAAGTAGCCTTCATAATGAGTTTGCTGGTGGGTAGGGCTGCCACCTGGGCCCTGGCCATAAGCACTTCGATGCCCGCCATTCGTACCTCATTACCATTATTTTTAGAGGAGATAAGGGTGTTTCATCATCCTATCCGGGGTTTAGGAGCCACCAATTGTCTGTTGGACTTAAAACAAAGAGGACAATCTGTGGCTGATTTTTCCATTGACTTTTGTGTGCTCGCGGCAGAAAGCGGATATCCCTATACCGTGCTCCGTGGTATCTTCCGGAGGGCACTCAGTGCCCGCATTAAGGATGAGTTAATAGCCAAGGATAATACTACATCTCTTGACGATTTGATAAATTTAGTTAATTGGTTTGGACAACCGTGTAAAGGAAAGAATCAGGGACTATGCAGAGGAGGGATACTAGGTTCGAACACCGATATCACATCCAGCAATGGAGCAGAGGATTACTCGTCCCATCAAGATAGAGGGTGAGGCAACTAATGCGGAGGTTCCGATGCAGCTGGGAGGACGACGTCTAGCCGCTGAGGAGAGAGCTCGTCGCCGTCACCTGGACCTGTGCCTGTATTGCGGTAACCCAGGTCATCGGCTTCTTCAGTGCCCCATCCGTCCAGTTCGTCGCCAAGGGTCGATTCCAGGAGCACCACCGGCACAACTATCGCTACCCCGTATCGATCCTCCCGTCACCAGCAGCCAGTCCTCAGCTGGGATTTGTGAGTACCCCCAGGAAAGAACCGACACAAGCAATGAGTCCCTGAGACGACTCCAGGTCAAGGGGATTATTAGAGGGGGGGGCAGAAATGTGACTGTAACCGCGCTAGTTGACTCCGGTGCAGATGACTGCTTTTTGGATACGTCATTTGTTAAAAGACATAATATCCCCATGATTAAGTTATCCTCTCCGAAGGAGGTTCTGTCCTTAGACGGACGTTTTCTAGCAGCAGTTACGCATCAGACCGAACCTTTCTCTACAATTGTCGGGTAATCACTCTGAGAACATTAGCTTCTATATCATGCCTTCCCAAGCAGCACCACTAGTGTTAGGGCTACCGTGGCTTAAACTCCACAATCCTGCCGTGGACTGGACTAAGATGAACATAGTCAACTGAAGTACGTTCTGCCACGCTAATTGCCTTAGGTCAGCCATCTCCGAGGGGTCCGTTAACCCACTTCCTGTAGAGGAGATCAATCTCACCAGTGTGCCTGAGGAGTATCATTATTTGAAACAAGTATTTAGTAAGGACCGTGCACAGACACTCCCACCTCATAGACCATATGACTGCTCGATAGAATTACTAGCCAACACCACATTACCCAGCGCCAAGCTCTATAATATTTCTGGGCCGGAACAAAAGGCTCTTAAAGACTATATTTCTGCTTCGCTAGCTTCCGGTCTCATCCGACCTTCTTCCTCTCCTCTCGGAGCCGGATTCTTTTTTGTTGCCAAGAAAGACAAATCCTTGCGCCCCTGTATCGACTATCGGGGTTTGAACAGTATCACGGTGCTTAATAGTTATTCGCTCCCTCTCATGGACTCTGCCTTTTCCGCTCTCCATTCGGCACGGATTTTTTCTAAGCTTGACCTCCGTAATGCCTACCACTTAGTGAACATTAAGGATGGAGACGAGTGGAAGACCGCGTTTAACACTCCGCTGGGGCACTTTGAGTACCTTGTCATGCCTTTCGGTCTCACTAACGCCCCAGCGGTGTTCCAGAATCTGATTAACGACGTTCTAAGCGATGTGATTAACCTGTTTTGTTTCGTGTATCTTGATGATATTCTGATTTTCTCCAGGAACCTACAAGAACACACTACGCATGTCAAACTCGTTCTTCAACGCCTCCTCGAAAATAGGTTGTATGTTAAGGCTGAGAAATGTGATTTCCACGTCACATCAGTGCCGTTCCTGGGGTACATCGTGGAGAAGGGTCAATTACGTGCCGATCCCGCCAAGATTCAGGCGGTGGTCGAATGGCCAACTCCTAAATCAAGGAAGCACATACAGAGGTTCCTAGGGTTCGCCAACTTCTACAGGCGATTTATCCGCAATTTCAGCAGTAAGGCTGGACCTGACTAGGCTTACATCTCTTAAAGTTCCTTTTGTTTGGACCCCAGAGGCAGAGACGGCCTTTTGTAATCTTAAATCGTTATTCACATCCGCACCAGTTCTCGTTCATCCTGACCCTAACCTGCAATTTTTTGTAGAGGTCGATGCATCGGATACGGGAGTGGGAGCCGTCCTGTCCCAGCGATCCTCGGTCGACCAGAGGCTGCACCCCTGCGCCTTCTTCTCGCGTCGCCTCACACAGGCTGAGAGTAACTATGATGTGGGTAACAGGGAGCTGCTGGCCATCGTTCTGGCGCTGCGGGAGTGGCGTCATTGGCTGGAGGGTGCTAAACTTCCGTTCATAGTCATCACTGACCATAAGAACTTGTCCTACATCCGCACCGCTCAAAGACTCAATTCTCGACAAGCCCGCTGGTCATTATTCCTCACCCGCTTCAATTTTTCAATCACTTACAGACCCGGTTCACGCCCGATGCCCTATCAAGAGTCTTCAGCCCCACGGAGGAGGGAAAGGCACCAGAGACTATCATACCTGTGGCTCGAGTGTTGGGTGCACTCCAGTGGGAGGTGGAGAGGAGGGTGTCGGAAGCAACAGATGGGAGGAGACCACCAGAGAGTTGCCCTCCAGGAAGACTGTTCGTCCCAGAGGATCTCAGGTCAGAGGTACTACAATGGGGTCGCACGTCTAAGGTAACCTGCCACCCGGGACTCAAACGGACGTTATGCGCACTGGCGCAAAGATTCTGGTGGCCTATGGCGGCGGACGTCAAGGAGTTCGTCGCGGCCTGCTCTGTCTGTGCCAGGAGTAAGTCTTCAAACCAACCACCAGCCGGCCTGCTCCAACATTTACCCATCCCCGCCCGGCCCTGGTCACACATATCCTTGGACTTCATTACCCGTTTACCTGCCTCTAGGGGTAACACGACAGTATTGAACATTGTGGACCGGTTTTCAAAGATGGCTCATTTCATTGCACTACCTGGACTACCCACATCCCTGGACACAGCTTGTCTGCTGGTGAGACACATCTTTCGTATTCACGGCATTCCCATGAACAGAGGCCCCCAGTTCACGTCCAGAGTCTGGAAGGCATTCTGCAAGATGCTGGGGGCCTCGGTCAGTCTCTCTTCCGGTCACCATCCCCAGACCAACGGCCAGACAGAGCGGGCCAACCAGGACCTAGAGGCTGCCCTCCGTTGCGTTTGTCACCGGCATCCATCTTCCTGGGCCCCCCCACCTCCCCTGGGTGGAGTACGCACACAACACGCTTGTCAGCTCTGCCACAGGTATGTCATCCTTTAAGGTCGCTTACGGATATCAGCCTCCACTGTTCCCTTCGCAGGAGGCGGAAGTTGCAGTGCCATCCGTGCAGGTTCATCTACGCCGAGCCCGGAGGATATGGAGAGAGACAGTCGCTGCACAGCAGCACGGAATCGACGGCTGGCTGACCGTCACAGGATCCCAGCTCCCACTTATGAGGTCTGGTTGTCGTCCAAGGACTTACCTTTAGCAGGGACGAATAGGAAGCTGGCGCCCAGATTTGTGGGCCCCTACACTGTGGACTCCATCATCAGCCCCTCCTCCGTGAGACTCAAACTGCCATCCAATCTCAAAGTACACCCAGTGTTCCACGTCTCCTGTCTCAAGCCTGTATCTACCAGTCACCTGTGCCCACCGGTTGAGGCTCCGCCCCCACCGCGCTTGATCGATGGCCACCCAGCGTACACTGTGAAGGCCATCTTGGACTCCCGAAGGAGGGGCAGAGGGTTCCAGTATCTGGTCGACTGGGAAGGTTATGGTCCTGAGGAGCGTTCCTGGATCTCCCGCTCCCTTATCTTGGATCCGTCCCTCGTTAGCGACTTCCACCGTCTCCATCCTGACAAGCCAGGTAAGCCGCCAGGCGGCGCCTTATAAGGGGGGGGGCATACTGTCATGTTCTGTGTTCTGCTCTGCTGCCCTCTGCTGGTTATGTGTTGCAGCACATCCCTGAACATGACCCAGACCTAATTACACACACCTGCAGCTCATTACCACCAGCCTACTTAAGCGCCAGCCAAACTCCAGACCAGTGCCAGATTGTACTCCCTGACTCCTAGACGACCTGCTTCCTGTACCGCTTTGTCCGGCTTCCCGCTCCTTACCCTGCTCTCTGGCTCCCCGCTTACCCGAACCTTCCTGCTTAGTGTTTGTATCGACTCCTGTAAGGTTTGCCTACAGTGTATTTTTGTTATCGCTAGTTTCTGTCCTAACAGCCTTTTGCTGTTAGTGTTTTTTGTTCGTGACTCTTACCCTTGCTGGATTTTCCTTGTTTGTACTTTGTTTTCATGTTTGGACTCTTTTTGTAAATTACATTTTCCTTTTTTTTGTATATTGCCTTGTCTGCATTTTGGGATCCTGAGTTACTCGCCGTGTTCCACGGCCTCACATGACAAAATCCTGGTATTATGTACTTATTAACCATAACAATGTTGCTCTGCAGCTACTGGATCTATAGTGGGAATACTGCTTTATTAGGAAGAATAAAGAACATACTGTGCACTTATTAACAGTTAAAAATGTTGTGGGAAAAGTAATATCATTAGAATTAGTATATAATATGTGATAAATCAATAATACATGATCAATGTATTATATCTAACCCTAACTCTAATGTTATTAATATACTATGTCATGATTCGTAAGTTAGCCGCCGTGGCAGTTTATGTTCCCTTTTATGCCTTAGTTCACGTGTCAAACCCTGCAGGTTTTCTCTCCAACCACTTTCTTCAGCAGGTGATTTCATTGATGAGCTCCTTCCCTCAAACTGAAGGTGTTGATAATTAAAATCACCTGCTTTAGTGACTGGCTGGAAAGAACACCTGCAGTGTCTAGGCCCTCCATGGCACGAGTTTGAAACACCTGCCTTAGTTTCTGTGGTTAGACTCTTATTTTGAAGTCATTCCCTGCCTTGTACTGTTTTCTGCTTCACACACTTTACATTAATCACTCGCACCTGTTTCTAGTTGGAGTCATTTCTATATTTAGTTCAGGTACGCTGTCCTTTGTGGTGGAAGCATTGTCGTTTGTAGATGACTTTACTGCTTTTTGCCGCGTTCCCACCGTCGCACTACAGCAACTAAAAGTTAAAGACTTTTTACCTGCGCTTGGTCCTGCTCTCTGCATCCTGGAAGTTGCCATACAACACCGCAAAGCCAGAACGTGACAAGAGTTTTATGAACTTTAATTCCTACTTATTAAGGCTTATTACAAGCACCTTAATATAAAGCTGTAATTTTACGAGAATAAAGTCAAGATATTGCCTCGTCAGCGTTTCTATTTTAGTTGAATAGTCTTTAAAAGTTTAATTTCAAGTTATTTCCTGTATTTAGTGACATCACACCGCAAGACTTGTCAACTTCCTCTACACGTCTCACCCCGTTGTCCACGGACGCTTTGACGTTCAGACCCAGAGTTCCTGTCTCGCCCCTCACCATGGCGGTCCTGAGCTGGACGGGAAACGGGGTGAGTCGAGGATGCGGGAATACCGCTGATGCTGTTTGGGAAGTTACCATCTCCTCTGTGTCCTCCCACTCCACCTCGGACAGATCCACGCTGTTGTAGTTGGGCTTTGGCTTCAGCTTCTTCCCGTCCTTGTACTGCAGGGACAAGAGGCGGACTTCAGCTTCCTGTCCGTGACTGACCGCTTTCAAGATTCAAGAGAGTTTTATTGTCATGTGCATGGTAAAACAGCAGTTATACCATGCAATGAAAATCTTATTCTGTTCATTCTCCCAAGAAAAGAAAGAAAACAAATGAAAGAATAAGAACATAAGAAACATAAACACATAAACATATATACCAATAAATTAAGCAACAACAACAGACGAGACATTAATACAAGTAAATAATACAAATAAATAAATAAAGTGCTATGAGTGTGTGCGTGTGTTGCGTGCGGCGTGTGCGAGTGCTTCGTTGAGAAGCCTGATGGCCTGTGGGTAAAAACTGTTTGCCAGCCTTGTGGTCCTGGACTTCAAACTCCTGTAGCGTCTGCCTGACGGTAGGAGTGTGAATAGTGAGTGTTGTGGATGTGTGCTGTCCTTGATGAGGTTGTGTGTTCTGCGTAGGACTCTAGATGTATAAATGTCTTGCAGTGTGGGGAGGGCTGCCCCAACAATGTTCTGTGAGGTCTTGATCACCCGCTGGAGTGCCTTCCTATCACGTGTTGTACAGTTACCGTACCAAACAGTGATGGAGGCGGTAAGGACACTTTCGATAGTGCATCTGTAGAAGCAACTCAGGATTGTGGTGGACATGCCAAATTTCCTCAGTCTTCTCAGGAAGTACAGTCTCCTTTGGGACTTCTTCAGAATTTGTTGGGTGTTGTGAGACCAGGTGAGGTCCTCGCTGATGTGTGTGCCAAGGAACTTGAAGGTTTTCACCCTCTCCACCTCAGTCTCATCAATAAACAGGGGTCTGTGCGGCTCCTTTTCCCTTGTTCTTGGGTCGATGATCATCTCTTTAGTCTTATCTGTATTGAGAAGGAGATTGTTATCACGACACCAAGCTATGAGGTCCGCCACCTCTCTTCTGTATGATGTTTCAACACCACCAGTGATCAGTCCGATGACTGTAGTGTCATCTGCAAATTTAATGATGCTGGTGTTGTTCTGGGAGGCCACGCAATCGTAGGTGAAGAGCGTGTAGAGGAGTGGACTCAGCACACACCCCTGTGGGGTCCCAGTGCTCACAATTCTTGAGCTGGATGTGCGGTTGTGGACTCTGACTGACTGGGGCCTGCCTGTGAGAAAGTTAAACACCCAGTTACAGAGGGAGGGAGACAGGCCAAGTGTGAGGAGCTTATCTGTGAGTTTGTGGGGGCTGACTGTATTGAATGCAGAGCTATAGTCTATAAATAGCATTCTGACGTATGTGTCCTGGCCCTGTAGGTGAGAAAGGGCTGTGTGGATGGCAGTGTTGACTGCATCATCCGTGGACCGGTTCTGGCGATATGCAAACTGTAGAGGGTCCACGGTTGCCGCCGGGATGCTCTTTTTGATGTGGGTCATGACTAATCTTTCAAAGCACTTCATAACAATAGGAGTGAGTGCTATAGGGCGATAGTCATTCAAGCAGGTCACGTTGCTCTTCTTGGGTACGGGCACTATGGTGGTGGACTTAAAGCAGGTCGGTACAGATGCTTGTGCAAGCGACAGGTTAAATATGTCAGCAAGCACATCAGCTAGCTCTGATGAGCAAACCCGAAGTGCACGTCCTGAGATGTTGTCTGGCCCTGCTGCTTTTCGTGGGTTTGTTTTGTTTAGAACCCTGCGCACATCAGCTGATGTCACCATGAGAGGTGAGTCCTGTGTGCTCCCCAGGTTCAGCCACCCTCTCTGCTCATCAGGAGTTTGGGTATCAAAGCGGGCATAGAACTCATTCAACTCATCAGGAAGTGTGGTTTGGCTGGACGTGGCTACGCTACTCTGCTGTCGATAGTCTGTGATGTGCTGGAGCCCCGCCCACATGCGCCGAGGGTCTGAGGTGGAATAGTAGCCCTCCAGCTTCTGTCTGTACTGCCTCTTGGCCTCCCGTATGGACCTCCTCAGGTCATATCTGGCCTTTTTGTAGTCATCAGCGGTGCCCATGACAAATGCAGTCGAACGAGCACGTAGCTTAGCCCTTACATCACAGTTCATCCACTGTTTTTGGTTAGGGTATTTTCTGTAATACTTGGTGGTGGTAACAGTCTCTATGCATGTGCTAATGTAGCCAGTAACAGCAGAAGCATATTCATCCAAATCAACAGTACAATCTTCCCTCCCCGCTGCAGTTTTAAACACATCCCAGTTTGTGCAGCCAAAGCAGTCCTGAAGTACTTGATCAGTTTCTTCATTCCATACTTTAACTGCTGTACGTACAGGGGGAGCTTTTTTAAGAAGTTGTCTGTATGTTGGATAAAGGAATATAGAGATGTGGTCAGCCTTTCCAAAGTGGGGTCTTGGAACAGCCTTCAAAGCACCTTTCATGTTGCAGTAGACTTGGTCCAGGATGTTATTTTCCCTTGTGGGAAAGCTCACATGCTGGTAATATTTGGGGAGGACAGTCCTGAGGTTACAGTGGTTGAAATCGCCAGATATAATAAATACAGCGTCTGGGTGTTTGGTCTCGTGTTTATCAATGATGTCATGCAGGAGGCCTAGTGCATTAGCAGTGTTAGCTCGTGGTGGGATGTAAACAGCAGTTAAATACACAGCGCTAAACTCACGAGGCAAATAAAAAGGTCTGCATTTCACCATCAGCAGCTCAATGTCCTGCGAGCAGTGCTTTTCCATCGTCTGTACGTCTGTGCACCACCGTTTGTTTACGTAAACACAGACGCCGCCACCTCTGTGTTTACCAGACGCTAAAGTCCGATCTCCCCGGTAAGCAGCAAATGATTCCAACTGGATCGCCGAGTCCGGTATATCCTCCGTCAGCCAGGTTTCTGTGAAGGTGAGGACACAGCATTCCCTGATCTCACGTTGAGCTGTAATCCTTGCTCGTAGTTCGTCCATCTTGTTTTCAAGAGAGCGGACGTTGGCTAGCAGCAGGCTTGGTAGCGGTGGCCTCGTCGCTCTAGCTTTTAGCCTAGCATGCAGGCCGGCTCGCTTGCCTCGTTTACGCCTCGGATGCTTTGCTCGCCGGGTATTCAGCTCACCAGGTCCGCAGGCTGCTGCGTTCTCCCGGCGCAGAAGAAAGGCAAAGTCTGAGAGGCTAAATGAAGGTTCATGGTGAACCCTGCCGATGTTCAAAAGTGTCTCTCTGTTGTAATGTACTGCGTGAGTGTGTTGAATGTCCAAAATGAACAATAAAATAGCAAAAAATAGAAAAACACGGGAGAGTGTCACAGAGACGTCTGCCACGGAGGGCGCCATCTTTGATCTCTTTGATCTCTCTTTGATTTCTACAGGGAACTCACCAGAGGTCGAAGGTCAGGGTGGGCCAGGATGTAGCCGTTGTTGGTGATGAGGAAGGCGTAGCCGTGAGCTCCCAGCTGAAGGACAGCGTGATGATGATCTTGTATATGGACACAACACGGAGCACAAAGACAGGGGACAAGATACCAACCATGTATCTGGGCGCCAGCTTCATCAGCTCCATGAGGGGGATATCGGAGCCTACCACGCCCAGGAGGATCCCATGGGACAGCTGGAGAGACAGTTAGTACACATTTAGAGGCGCCACAACACGTCCACCACTTTGTAACAAAGAAGGCTTCACACATCTTATAATGGATTTACAACCATCTGTTTCCGTCAGTCACCTACAAATGTTGCAGCTGTAAGTTTGATTATGTAGTTTTAGTCAGCGAATAGGCTAACCTAGCATGATGTTAAAATATAATGTTAGCACTTTAGCATCACACACCTATTGCTAGTGTTGCTAACATTTATGTCCCCCTGTTCTGCTCCCGCGTTACATTGCTATATGTGATATATGGCATCGACTACGTTGGACGAGTGCAGAGTTGCAGTGTACGCACAGTAATCCCTCGTTGATGGCGGTTAATTGGCTACAGACTCAAACGCGATCATTGAATTTCCGCAAAGTAGGATTCTTTATTCATATAAATGGATTATTTTATATAATCCATATAAATGGATTAACTACAACATTTCTTAATGTTTTAACATCGTTACAGCCCTTAAGACATGAACACCCCTGTAGTCACCTTTACACTTCTATGACCCAATATAGTAGACATAATAGGAGAAAATAAGACATCATATAGACTCAAACATGTTAGCACTATATCGTGGTTTTTCAAAAAAATTATGAATTAGTAACTGGTTTCTGTTTTGTGGTCGACTATGACCTATTATTAGTCCAAAAATATTGAAAGACAAGTTATATGTGGTCACGAGGCATCAATAATGTTATGTGAGAGGACATTAGATTCCATTACCTTTCACACTGCATGGAGACTGGCTACTGAGCCAACAGAGCAGAGCCGACATGCCATGGCTGAGATCGAGTGGGGGGGGAAAGGTTCTCTCCTCATTCCGTGTGGATGTGGTAAGTTTTGGGCTTCTTTGTCCTTCTTCTCCACTCCATTTGAAATACTTTAAGTTTAAAATAAGTAATGAAGAGGCTGGTTAGCTCGCCATGCTAGCGGGGCTGTCCGTTATGTCCCTGCAGTGATCCCGTAGGCAGAGCAAAATGATGTACACAAAGAATAATAGGCATGTAACCGTGACTTTTGGAGTGCTATTTCTAGGGATGCTCCGATCAGGGTTTTATGCTGCCGATACCGATCATCCATGAGTGAAATCGGACGATAGGATCACATTAAGTGTACATTTTTCAATTTATTTTTGATGAGCGCTATTGGCCAGTGGTGCCGTATAAAGCGGAAATGTCAGGACAATTCCAAGGTCCCCTGACTGCTAGGGGGACCAGAAAATAGGTAACTACTAATATTAGTAATTACTTAAAAAGGGGTTGGGGGTGATTTTGTAGGGCCATGTAAGCTTGGATTCTTTTTCTCCCTTAAGTTTCATTTAAAAACTGCCTTTTGTGTTCAGTTGTGTTGTCATTGACTAATATTTAAATTTGTTTGATCTGAAACATTTAAGTGTGACAAACATGCAAAAAAAATTAAGAAATCAGGAAAGGGGAAAACACTTTGTCACACCACTGCAGGTGGGCTTCAAGTGAGAGAGCAGTTGGCGAACCCGCCTGGTCCTCTCGTCCGATGAACTGAATTATTTTTCAGGTTATTTGCTTAGCCTTCTGACCATCACGCAGTCGAGTGTTGTCCACATGGCTGCATTAGCTGACGTTCGACTGATGATCACACCGTGAGCCTCGAAAACTCACCATTTGTTTGCTCTTCAAATGCCGTATAAATTTAAACTTTTTAATGTGCTTCCCTGCCAGATAGGCACGTGATGCAGGTAAGTTCCACATGGCAGACATGTTGGTTTTTGTTTTGGCACAACAACGCAGTGTGAAGGAAAGTGGGAGGAGGACGCTATCCAAGAGGCTACGCTGCACCCTACATGCTGCAAGAGTACGAGCCACAGGCTTTTGTGATCTGCTTTGAAAGGCATTTATTGGCATATGCCGATCACATGCTTTTCCATGGATATCGGCTGATACTGATCGGTGGCCGATCGATTGGAGCATCCCTATTTATTTTGTCTACGGGGCTCTAATGATGTAAAAACCCATATTTAGAAAGTCATAAACGGGTTTTCTATACTCTACCGCACTTTTAAAAGTCTTAAATTTTGTCCAAAATGGACGGGGCACCTTTTGTGTGTACCGAGTTCCAAAATCTAAGTGTTGCTGTGTGACTTTGATGAGCGCTCCGCTCGCCTGACTGGGAGCTTCTCCTGCAGACACAGAGGGAAGGTGGACGTGACTGAGGACGCTAAAGACACGCCCCCCAGTAGTTATATAGGTATATTTTATGAAACGGCGCCATCTATCCATCCAGGCAAGGACTACCGTGGCGCAGCAACATCCAGCAACTGACAAGGAAAGCTGGTCATCTTCCGCTCCTACTGCAGTAAAAACACTGCAGATAAACACATCCAGCCCAACTACCTCAGCAACATGGACGATGTGCCGCTCACTTTCCACATCCTGGTGAACCACAATGTAGAGCAGGGGACCAGCACGGTAGATACACACAACTGGGCACGAGAAGTCGGCTTTTACTGTTGTGCTTGGTTGCCATGGTAATGGACAAACTGCTACCTGTGGTGATTTTTAAGAGGAAGACACTGCCTAAAAAAAGTCTCCAGCCGGACCAATCAAAGGGGCTGGAAGAACGAGGAGAAAATGGCTGAGTGGCTGAGTGACGTGTACGGAAAGAGACCGGATGTTTTTTTTCCCCACGTGTCACCGTCACTGTGTATGTGACTCCATGCCCACCCATCTCACAGCCGCTGTGAAAAACCAAGTGCAGCAAATGAACCTGGAGCTTGACATCATTCCGGGAGGCTTGACAAAGGAACTCCAACCGCTGGACATCGGTGTGAACACAGCGTTTAAAGTGAAGTTGCAAGCGTTGTCGAAATTTGGCCCACTCTTCCTACCGTTCAAGGCAGCAAAGTTCGGGCGGTGTGACCGGGCCTGTACCCTCTCAAAATGCCACGACGATCTTTCACAGCAGCATTCAAACTCTCCGTCTGCTGGTATGCAGAAGAGTTTGGGAACCGGGCAGCAGGACGGCAGCACGGTGTGGACGAGTCAGTCATCCGGCGTTGGAGAGCGGACATCATCGGCAAGTTGACAGCAAACTTTTCTTACATGAATTCCATTGCAGATGAATTGATGGACGGCAGATTTCTCCTTTCTTCTTCTTTTTGAAATTGCTTAGTACCTTTACCCACGTTGATTTGAGACGAAAGAGTTGGCAAGCATTTCTGAACTAAAAAAAATTATTTCCCCCGCCGTGAGCCTGAAAATGGGGGTGCGGTTTATACACCGTGATTTACGGTAATCATTTGAAAATAGATTAATTTGTGGTGTGATTTGGAATACCTGACTTTTTTTTTTTTAACCAAATTTTCTTGGGAACCTATGAAGTCACAGATGTCATTCCAATTGAGTCAATCCAATTTGTATGACACCCTTATTTTGTTTACACAATTAGACAAATGTGAGATCCTGAAGATCAGATCAGGACACCCCTACTGTATATGTCTTATTATGTTTACTATATTGGGTAATAGGAGTGCAAAGGTCACTAGAGGGGTGTTATTTCATGTCTAGAGGGCTCTAATGTCAAAAGTGTATTTAGAAAGTCATAAACAGGTTTTCTGTGCTCTAACTATGACAGTAATCCATTTATAAATAAGGAATCCTACTTTGCAGAAATGGACACATCACCGTCGAGTCTGGAACTAATTCCATGAACGAGCGATCACTCCATTGAAATAAGTCTGAGTAAGTATCATTGGAATATTTCATTAACAGGTCGAGTGTAATGTTTTTTTGCTAACCAATATATGGTCACCTTTTGTCACAATCAGCAAAAGCGTTGTAAATATTTACTTTAGCAATCACAGGCACATTTACACAAGTTCTTTCATCTAGAACTGTTAGCAAGTTTGCTGCGAGGCCTTGAGTTACTCTTAGAGGCTAGCTCTCCCACGGTGCTAACCACTAAAATTTTTGTCAGAAAAAAATTATGTCCACAGCTAGCTAGCATAGCTGCAAACAAGCGTTCCAAAGGCGCGACTGACCGTCTCCTTCTTCTTGCTGAAGACAGGCATGGCCACTGAGGTCATCAACAGGAGACTCTGAGCTTTGGTATTGAAGAGCTGACACACACACACAAGAACATCCTCTTAAAAACAAACAGGATGCTTCACATCAAGGAAGGATGTTGACAACGTTCAAATGTGGAATGAGGGACGACAAATGTTTAGAAGGACCTGTGTCCATGAAAGCCATCTTTTTACCTCTTTGGTTTTGGGAAGCTGGTGGAGCGATGGAGGGAAGGCCCAGGGGGATCATGGCAGGGTGAAGATGAAGCGGAAGAAGAAGAAAATGAAGATGGAGGAGGTGGAAAAACAGATCTACAGTTCCTTTAAGAGGGCTCACCACAGTGTCCATGTAGGCTTCTGTCCAGATGATGTCATGATCGTGGTTGATGACCATTGGCCGACTGAGCACGTGCAGATATTCCATGACGTTCTCCTGCACGTCGGCCAGCGTTGACACGTGCGTGTAGTAGCCTTTGTTGTTGCAGGCGATCCACTTGGTGTTCTGGGCGAAGGTCATCTCTCTGCCGATCAAATACGTGAAGACTCGCACCTAGGAGAACAGGCGCTGCTGGTGAGGACGACATCTGACATGTTGATGAAGAATAAGGACAGGGAGCCAGAAAGTGAAATCAAGTTTTCAAAAGTGTCCACCCTGCGCTCGGGCCAGTTGAACTCCTCAAAGACGGACTCAAAGTCCTCCATGGCGCCGTCTGTGATCAACATGATGGCCTGATTGCACATGCTGCCCAGACCGTTGGCCCGCGCCTGTACACACACACACACACACACACACACACACACACATTTACTGAGTCACTGCTCTACGAAGAGAAGCAACTTACCCCCTAAGCCAGGGGTGTCGAAACAATTTTTCTAGTGAGAGCCACTAAGTGAAAAATGCAACTTTGCCACTTTGATATTTTGTAAAGCAACACGTGTAGATGTCAACAAGTTATATGTATGTCAACAAAGAACTGCATCAGTCGGATTCAATAGTAACAAATGGAATACTTTCATGATTATGGCATTAAAAAATGTTTATGATCCTCTAAATACAGTTGTAAACATTATTAGAGACCTCTAAACATGAAATAACACCCCTATAGTCAGTTACCTTTACATTTGTATTACCCAATATAGTAGATATAATCAGTGAATATAAGACATATTACGCATAAATAAGATAACTTACATGTAAGCAGTTCCTTGTTTTCTGGACAGCGTACTTCCTTATTCTCTCATCATATTGTAAATTGCTTTACACTTGTATTATCCACTATAGTAGACAGAATAACAGTAAATAAGCCATTTAAGACGTAAACAAAACTCCTGCTCGTGCGTGTCACGGCAAATGTGTTCCCTAGGGGACCTTCGTGGCGGGCGGACAGATGTGAAAGTGACTTCGGAGGTTCAGAGTTGAGTTTTGGCCTGTTGTGGATTATGGTCACAACTGTACCCCGTGTTATTAGTATGATTATTATGTGATTATTATTGTGCTTGTTGGGAGATACAGTCATGGAAAAAATGATTAGAGCACCCTTGTTTCTTCAGTTTCTTGTTCATTTTAATGCCTGATACAACTAAAGGTACCTTTTGTTTGGACAAATATAACAATGACAGCTAAAATAGTTCATAAGTTACATTTTTGGCAGTACAATGCTACAGCTATTCATAAGAACTTTTGAAGATTTTGGTTATCAAGAAAACCATGGAAATTGCCAGATATCATCTCTAAAATAAACTTAGTCAATTTTCTTTTCGGAATATTATGTCTTTATTTCCATATTTTGACTTAATTCTCATAATATAACTTTTTACTCAACTTAATTTATAGTCATAAAAAATACAACTTTAGTTTTGTTTGTTTCTCAAAATACTCCCAATTTTAAACAATTTCTTCTTTAATATGCGATGCAACTAAAATCTTCCTCACAATATGATGAGTTTATTCTTGTAAAATGTTCTTCTAAAATTACAGCTTTTTTTTACATTTCTGTCGTTGTTGTTTTTTCCAACACTATAACGTTTTCCGCAACATAATTTTCAAAAAATGACAACTTTATTCGTTTTTTTTTTTTTCCATATTACGACTTAAAAACATTTACATCCATTTTCTTTAATACTTCAACTTTCTGCTATGAAAATGACATTTTTCTTTATTATATCACAGTGTTATTCTCATAAAATTGCAACCTTTTCTTGTTAGATTACAACTTTTATCTCTTAATACTGTGATTTAATTCTTGTAAAATTCCTGCAGATTTTTCCATTTTTGAAAAAAAAAAAGTATTTCTTGTTCAATTATATTTTTAGAATGTGCCGCCGGGCCGCACTTTGGCCACCCCGCCTCTAAGGCGAGAGACACCCACCTCACTGAGGATCTTGAAGGACTCCTTCATAGCGTTCTTGATCTTTGCTTCTCCTTTCACGTGCAGCTCTTCCACCAACATCTTGAAGTGCTGACAAACATGTGGAGTTGTTGTCATGGCAACACATGTACCGTTTACACACATTTATTCTGCTGTCACCACAGAAGACTCCCAGTGATGACTTGTGTGATGATAGCCATAGAACAGTGTAACAGGGCATGACACTTCCCTTTGCCACCTTGTTGGGGCAGGACGTGACTCTCTTTAAGCTGCATGTCACCCTGTCACTCCTCTTGCTGTGGTGGCTACTCGTCACCGTGGCCAGCGTGCTCTTATTGTTTCCTCATGCTACGGTGATCGGATCGACTGATACCATTGCCTTTCTCTGTCTGAAACATCCACTCAGCATCGAGTCAAACTTCTCTTGTAAATTACTGTATTTTACGGTTTCGCAGCATCGCCACCATCGCCATTCAAAAGCCTCTTTAGCTAATCGCTAATTTAGAATAGCTCCAAACATGGCCTATGTGACCCATTTAACGTCAGTATCACTTAAAGGGTCCCTGACATGATTCATCAACTTTGCTTAAATATGTTACATATATTATATTCTCCTGAAAGTGAACAGTAAATTCGCAAAAATGACAGTTATAGTTCACGGCGCCATAGGTGACAAAGAAACGCTTCGAGGTAGATGGTCGACTTTTGTACTTCAGATAGCAGTCATGCCAAAATGTCGTATTGCTGCTGGATGTTCACAGTATCCGTTAGGTTGCATTTCAAGACAAGAAGAATGACATCAGAGTAAGTCATGTAAAATATCTCGCCAGAGTAGCACGCTAAAAAGCTTCAATTTAATACGGCATTTGAAGAACAAACACTTGACGGAGTATGGTGAGTTTTCAAGGCTCACGAAGTATACACACGCCACATACACTCGCCTGTATGTGCGTGACAGTCAGAAGTCGAAAGCAAATAACCCAAAAAATGACTGAATTCATCTGAGCTGATGACCAGCAGTGGAAGACACCGGGTTCGCCAGCTGCTCTCTCACTTGGAGCCCCGCTGCGTGACACCTGGAAGTCCTGCGAGAACGCCACCATGCTATGTACTCCCACATCCAAACTCTCCTTAGAGAAGACGTCTCATCCTCTGGAGGTTTCACCAGTGATATTTGTTGTTTTGAAAAGTAAGTCAAATATGTTTTTGTGTAAATGGAGGTGATTCCATGGGTCCCTTCTTCAAATCATATCGCCAATAGAAGGGTGCAACTAGGAATTCTGGGCCAAAAAAAAAAAAAAAACCTTGCCCCCCCCCTTTATTTTTTCAATAATTACCTATTTTTTGGGCCCCCTGGCAGTCAGGGGACCTTGGAATTGTCCTAATCTTTCTCCCATATACGGCACCTCTGGCCAATACCACTCATCACAAATAAATAGAAAAATGTACACTTAATCTATGTGATCGGTATCGTCCGATTTCACGCATGGATGATCGTTATCGGAATCGGCAGGATAAAACCCTGATGGGAGCATCCCTAATTCTAAGTGCACTTATGAACGTATAAACCTATGAACTTGGTCAAAGCGAATTGAACTGAATAGATTTATTTAACTATATTGATAACGCTGTATGAAATGTAGCATTAATTGTAAACAGTATGTTGCATGTTCATGGAGATACTCATTTTTGATAACAGTAACAAAATGTTAACTGATTATTTGCTTGATTTATATGTTTATTTGTTTTTTCTTCACCTTCTTTAGGTCAGATGTTGAAGTGTGTGTGTGTGTGTGTGTGTGTGTGTACCTCTCTATTGTCCAAGTCAGCCTGGACCAGAGTTCCTTTGAAGCATGGCTCCACATAGCGCACGTAGTCTGTGTACTGTACACACACACACACACACACACACAGACAAAAGGTGAACATCAAACATCAGTACTCCACTCAGGTCTGTGTGTGTGTGCGTGTGTGTGTGTATGCACGTGTATCTCACTGCAATGACGTTGACAAAGTCGTTCTCTCCAAGTGTGTCCAGGATGGTGTTGATGGTGTGCTTGGCGATGGTCATCTTCAAACCCTTCATGCTGCCGCTGATGTCCACCATGATGATGATGTCCTTGGGAGACGTGGCCGCCTGGATGTACCTAGCACACATATGCACGCACATGCACACACACACACACACACACACAACCATACTGATAGTACCATCATACAGCGATTGCATGATAATCAATAAAAAGTGGATTCCCCTTTGCCATTCAGCATTCGTGTCCCTGCAAATGTGGTGTATTCGTTGACCACTGAACAAAGCGCAAAATCTGAACACTTGAGGAAAAAAAATTTACCAGTGAAGCATAAAGACATAAACGTGTCAAAATTGTGGGCTTGTTTTAACAGTGGTACACGTAGGCTGTACATTTGACCTGCGTTATCACCTATTCTAAAGCAACACATGCAGATATGCTAACAAGTTATATTTATTTCATCTCAGCTTTGTTATGTCGGTGAAAAAGCCTATTGTTAATATCAACTTCACTCTTTTTTTTTTTATTATAACTTTTTCCCCAAACAAAATTTCCAAAAATGACAACTTTTTGTCTTGTTTGTTTCTCAATATTATGAGATATTTCTTCTTTAATATTTCAACTTTATGCTAGTAAAACGACATTTTTCCTCACAATATTACAAGTTCATTGTCGTAAAGTTGCAACTTTTTTGCTTGCAAGAATACAACTTTTTTTTTACCTTATTCTGTTAAATTACAGCTGTTTTTTTTCCATTTCTGCTGTTTTTTTATTTTAAAATAATTTAAAATGTCTTTTCTTTTCTTAATATCATGGACTTTGTTCCCATAATATTATAACTATTAACCGAACCTAATTTTCCAAAAAATGTAAACTTTATTTTGTTTTGTTTGTTTCTCATACTATTCCAATGTTTAAAAAAATAACATTTTTTCTTGAATATTTCAACTTTACGGTACTAAAATGACATTATTTTTTTCTCATAATATTATGAGTTTGTTCTTGTAAAATTGTATTTGCTTTTAGAATCTCTACTGTTTTTGTTAAATTGTCCTCCATAATATTTTTACTTTATTATAACTTGTTCCCCATCCAAATTTTTACCAAAAATTGCAAGTTAATTTTGTTTTCTTTGTTAAAAAAATATTTTCTTTAAAATTTTCTTTCATATTTCAACCTTATGCTACCAAAATGATGTTATTATTCTTATAAAATTATAACTTTTTCTCATTAGATTCCAACTTTTTTCTCTTAATATTTTGACTTTATATAATTTTTCCATTTTCGCTGTTGTTTCTTTTTTTCCTTTAGCTGTCTTGTTAAATTGTACTTTTAGAAAGTGCGGCGAGCCAATAAAAACACATCACAGAGTGTCTCTTAACAGAGTGTTAAGAGGAATAAAAACTCACCAGTTTCGGTTTCTGCAGTCAAAAGCTGCCACCCCATTTGTGTCTGGAGTCCATTTGATGCCTGAAACATGACTTTTGTTTACAATGTGTTGCTTTTTAGCTTTTCAGGCAACATGCTGCCCCCTGGTGGTTGTGTTGGCTATTGAAACCAAACGTGTGCTAGCCTACCAGGGTAGATCCTGAAGAAGCCAGTGGAGCTGCCAAAGTACTGCCACGTCAGCGTGGGGTCCTTCTGGAAGTTCGCGATGAAAACGTCATTGAGTGCCTCCGAGTTGTAGATGGCGTTGAGGATGTTGGGATCTAACGTGCGGCGGGACGTGAGCGGAGCGTTATAAAACCACAGCCGGCTCATGTGTGTTTGCGAGACCTGCTCACCTTTGTTGTAGACGTTGGTGGGCACCTGGATGTTGCTCTGCTGCGTATTGACGGGCATCTTGTTGAAGTGCTCGTTCTCCTCCAGGGGGAACTCGCCGCCCAGGTCCACGTAGTTGCCGTCCTCGTCCGCGGTGTTGATGAGCATGGAGTTGTAGTAGTCAAACTAATGAGACACCGCAAGATGACCCCTCACCCTCAACTCAACACGTGTCATTCAGCGTGCCAACACCAGAGGGGAGCACTTGGACACCTCCTGAACATCCAATCAGATGATCCATAGTTGCATGGTATCGATATGATATGCTGTGGGGTTTAAAGAACGCGGCCCGCGGCACATTCTAAAAATACACTTTAACAAGAATACTTGAAAAAAAATTACAAAAATAAAAACCAGCAGTAATTTTACAAAAATACATTCAAAATATTAGAAGAAAAAAGTTGTAATCTACCAAGAAAAAGTCTAATTCTTCAAGAATAAAGTAATATGAGGAAAACGAATGTAATTAGTAGCGTAAATTTTAAATATTAAAAAAAGACATTTTTTTTTTATAAAGTCATAATATCGTGAGAAACAAAACAAAAACAAAAAATAACATAGCAATTTTTTAAAAGTGTGCCCGCAGAAAAATTCATAATGTATGCAAATAAAGTGGAAATATTTTGGAAATAAAGTCATAATTTGGAGAATAAAATTTACAAGTTGAAGTAGTTGGGTACATTTTTAAAAACCTAGCAGAAATGGAAAAAACTGCTCAAATTTTACAAGAGTAAAGTCAAAATATCATAAGTCAAATATCAATCTAACTCGCAATTTTATGAGGACAAAGTAGCACAGTAGAGTTCAAATATTTTTTTAAAAAGCACTTTAAAAAAAGTCATAATATCATGAGAAACAAACTAAATAAAAATAAAGTTGTCATTTTTAGAAAATTTGGTTGAGGAAAAATTAGTGATATGGGAATAAAGTTATAATACACCACGTCCCCAACCAACGAACACAATTGGTTCCAGACGACCGTTCTTAAGTCGAATTGTTCTTAAGTAGGGGAAAAGGTAATATTATATGAGTTTGGATGCAGTAGTAATATTAAACAAGGATAATTAATGAAAAAAACAATAATAAAAGTGATATAATAATACGTAATGATAAATGTTATTTACCTTTGAAGAGGAGTGGTCGAGCATATGTCGTTGTGGTGGAGGAGGAGGAGTTATTGAAAAAAAGGACAAATGGTGGTGGTGGTTAGACTCTTCTAAAAGAGGTAGTGTTCTGTGGGTGGTGTAGAATTAAGCAGGCCTATTAACTCTTCATAAACTTTAATCACACGCTCTGTCCGGGTTGTATCATACAACTACAATTTAGCTTTCTATTTACGGTAGCTTTCTCTGCCCAGCGTCTATCTCTTCTTCTGTTGGTCCCATTAGCAGTGTCACAGTGGCCTCTACTGGTCAAGCATGTACAGTATAAATATGGAGTTACAGTACAGTACTACAAGGCAAAATACATGAAAAAATAGACCAGTCAGCTTGTGTTCGTATCTCTGAAAGTTCACATGTCGGATGTTTGTAAGTTGGGGACTTAGTGTATTATGAAAAATACATTTCTGAAGGTGATTTAATAAGAAAGTTGAAATATTTGGACATTAAAAAAAAAGACATATTTATAAACTGAATCTTTTGGCAGTTATAGCATAGAAACCTTTTTACGACCTTCTAAATGCGTTTTTAAACATGATTAGAACCCTCTAGACATGAAATAACACCCCGAGAGTCACCTTTACACTCCTAATACCTAATATAGCAGACATAATAAGAGAAAATAAGATATACAGTATAATACATAAAAAAAACCTGTTTACAACCTTCTAACTACGGTTTTTAACATTATTAGAGCCCTCTAAACATGAAATAGCATCCCTATAGTCACCATTACACTCCTATTACCCCATATAGTTGACACAATAAGAGAAAATAAGCCAAAGTAAACCTGTTTATGACCTTCTAAATACAATTCTGAACATTATTAGAGATAGTAAAATATCTTGTTAAAATATGACATATAAGACATAAATAAGACACAATATAGACTCACATGTTAGCATTGGGAGAGTTCCTTGTTTTGTTTAGTTTTTTACCTCCTGCTCTGCACAGAACTTCCTGCGGTGGCTATTGTGTCATCAATGTAACATTACTGACACCTAGTGACTGGTGTAGAACACTACATATCACAACTTCTTTGAATGCGTCTTCTTGTATTTTACTTCATTTAGCCATTGTTATGGTTGAAAATGCTTCATTTGGGCAAAGTATGTGTTTGAATGTGCATATTTTTGTGCTAATAATCGGCTATACTCAACCACGAAAGAGTGAAGATGTGTTAGTTCGTATATTTTTGAGAAACGGTGCAGATACAATGATCACAATGCATTGTCATGCCTTAGCATCGCTGACACGTGTCAAAGTTGAACTGCAGCCCGACTCACCTCTAAGGAGGCGTTGAACTCGTGGTACAGGTCGGCGTCTTCTGCGGACTCTGCTAACCTCTGAAACACCAAGATGACGATGAGGACTCAAAAACATCCATTTTGGATGCTTTTCATTCCCGGTCACCTTGACGGATTTCATTTTGCTGCCCAGCATGC
The DNA here is from genome assembly GCF_027744805.1 of Dunckerocampus dactyliophorus. Classification (NCBI taxonomy): domain Eukaryota; kingdom Metazoa; phylum Chordata; class Actinopteri; order Syngnathiformes; family Syngnathidae; genus Dunckerocampus; species Dunckerocampus dactyliophorus. The sequence continues at coordinate 30,329,419 of NC_072823.1, read as the reverse complement.
GTTCTATTTCATCCGCATAATCCTTCACCAGGTCTCCTCCGTCCAGGTCCACTATCTTGATGATGGACTCCACGTCCTTCAGTTTCTGGCGGGGCACAGACACAGCGAGGAGGTCAGTGTACGCTAGCTGCAGCGTGGCTAACAAACCCAAACAAGATGTTCATGTTTAGCTCCCGCTCATGTTATCCAAGGAGAAGTGCACGTTTTTGGGAATTTTGCCCATCATCCACAATCCTTATGTGAGACATGAACACACATCTTTCTCATTTCTCTGTGTTCTAAAGATATAAAAACAGACAAAAAGAGGCAGCTCATCATGCACGTGATGGGACACACCTACTCCGCCTATAAAGCCTTCTGAAAAAAAACGCCCATACAGTTTACACTCTGCTTTTTTTAAGCATCTAGCAGAAACACCAGTCAAAGATCCTCAATATGTGACAGGAGCACTTTGGTGGTTTTAATGGTCTAGCACAGGGGTGTCCAAATTGTGGCCCGGGAGCCATTTGCGGCACGCGGCTGTGATTTTATTGGCCCACAGCAGTCTAAAAATGTAATTTAACAAGGAAACTCAAAAAAACAACAACAGCAGCAGCAAAAATGGGAAAATCAGTCAAAAGTCAAAATATTAAGAGAAGAGTTGAAATCCAGCAGGGAAAAAAGCCATAATTTCACAAGAATAAAGTATTAGTATGAAATATTGAAGAAAAAAAGTTAGATTTTTTTTAAGCCAAAAACAATGACTAAAGTTGTAATTTTTGAAAACTTGGGTTGGGGGAAAATGTATAACATGGGAATAAAGTCAAAATATTAGAAAGAAAGTTGAAATATTTGGAAAATTAAATAGAAAAAATCCACAGCAGAAATGTGAGTAGAGTAGAGTCAAAATATTAAGAGAAAAAAACATTTCTAATGAGAAAAAAGTTGCAATTTTATGGGAATAAACTTGTAAAATGAGGAAAAATATCATTTTGGTAAGACCGTTGAAATAAAGAAAAAATACATTATTGTTGAAATGGAAAAAAACAGCTGTAATTTTATGACAATAAAGTCAAAATATTAAGAAAAAAGTCAAACGAATGAAGAACAAAAGTCACAATTTTACAAGAATAAACTCGTATTACTCGTCATTTTTAGTAGCATTTCACCTATATTACAAGGGTGAAATGCAGTTTTTTCTTGAGCTACATTTCGCTTCTTCGCATGTCTATGTGTTGCTTTAATAGATATCAAAGTGGCCCTTGCATCCTTTCATTTTTCAGTATGTGGCCCTCGACGGAAATAGTTTGGACACCCCTGTTCTAGCAGAATAAGCAAGTCAAAGGTCCTCGATATGTGACAGGAGCACTTTGGTGGTTTTAAGAATCCAGCAAAAAAACACTAGTCAAAGATCCTCTATATGTTCCACCAGCGCTCTGCTGTTGTTAAGGATCTAAAGCTCTTCTATGTGACAGGAGCTCCCTGCTTGTTTTAGGGATGTAGCACAAATGCTCGTCAAATACGCTTTAAATGTGACAGGCATGCTCTGCTGTTTTTAAGGATTTTGCAAAAAACACTAGTCAAAGATCCTCTATATGTGACAGGGGTGCACTGGGGGCTTTAAGAATCTAGCAAAAATGCTCATCAAAGATATGTGACAGATGTGCTCTGCTTTTTAAAAAAAAAAGAATCGAGCAGAAATGCTGCGATTTTTAATGTAAATTCACAGTGAATTACTGGCTAATAATTGCATGACTTTTACAGTAACATGATAGTAATTTGCTGTGAAATATGTCAAATTTCACAGCTGTGATTGCACAGTTGCCATCAATCCCAGTGTCTCAACCTGCCTTGCAGTTTATACAGCCGTGCTGCTAACGTGTCTTTTGTCCAACCTTGTGACATCTTTCATAATGAAGAACTACTACCAGTCCGTACTGCACACAAGTCAGAGAGAAAACAGCAGCCCTTTCTTTGGCAGAAGCCAATCATAAGCTATTAGAAGAACACACAACAAGCTGATCCAGCCATTGGAAATGGCAGGAGGTCATTACGCAATGTAACAGTTTGGTTTGGTTTAGTTTATTTGAACATGAAGGTTACAATGGAATACATCTCATGATTCATTATTTCACAGTTCCACATGTCCAAAAGGAGTAGGAAGAAGCAAAGCTTATTTAATCCTACCCCCCATCTATTCCACACCTAGTACAGTACATGTAGTTCACTTCCTGCATTCCATGTCATGTTTTCTGTGATAGTCAGGATAACACATAATAGATAACGGTGAGACACCCCTCCCCCACACCCCCCCAAAATAATTATATATATATATATATATATATATATATATATATATATATATATATATATATATATACACATATACATTAATAATAATAATAATAATAACATTACTAAATAAATAAATAAATAAAGAACAAAGCTTTTTTTTATAAACAAAAAAACTAAAAAAATAACAAACCTGACAGAACAATCAAGACTCTTCTTCCTTGTATTTAGCAAACATCAACTGCTTGTATTGTTTATGAATGTGCTCATCTCTGTACTTTGTTTTAGTTCCTTACTCAATCCCTTCCATCTTTTCATTCCACACACGGAAATGCTGTGGCTTTTCAGCCTAGTTCTCACATATAAAAGTTTTAGGTTTAATTTCTCCTCTCTTTTTGAGAAATACTTTATTAGGTTTTTGGGTAACGAGTTGTTATTAACTTTATGCATTATTCTAGCGGTTTGAAAGTTTATTAAATCTGCAAATATTAATATCTGTGATTTTAAAAATAAAGGTGTGTATGTTGTCTATACTTGGTATTATGAATGATACTAATATGTGATATTAAAAATAAAGGTGTGTATGTTGTCTATACTTGGTATTATGAATGATACTAATATGTGATATTAAAAATAAAGGCGTGTATGTTGTCTTTACTTGGTATTATGAATGATACTAATATGTGATATTAAAAATAAAGGTGTGTATGTTGTCTATACTTGGTATTATGAATGATCATCACTAATATGTGATATTAAAAATAAAGGTGTGTATGTTGTCTATACTTGGTATTATGAATGATCCTCACTGATCTTTTTTGCAGTACAGTGAGTGAGTGAAGATTGCTTTTATAATTATTTCCCATATCTCCACACAATACATGAAATATGCTAATACTAAGGAACAGTACAGAGTGTGGAGGGATTTTTGGTCAAGAACATATTTTGCTTTATTCAATATAGAGCTATTTCTCGCCACCTTTTGTTGTATAATTTTAATATGAGATTTCCAACTCATTTTTTCATCTATTATAACCCCAAGGAATTTATATTCTTCCACTTTTTCAATATCCACTCCATTAATTTGTATTTGGTCGTACGTGTCCTTTCTGCTATTTCCAAATAGCATTATTTTAGTTTTACTTAAGTTCAGAGATAATCTGTTCCTGTCAAACCATGACTTTAATATGACCTTTTCATCCTTGACCTTTTTAATGAGTTCTTGTGTGCTTTCACCAGAACAGAAAGCGGTGGTATCATCCGCGAATAAGACCAATTTTAAGTCCTTTGTTACTTTACAAATTCCGTTGATGTACAAATTAAACAGTTTTGGTCCCAGTATGGACCCCTGGGGTTCTCCACACGTGGTGTATAAACTCCCAGATGTGTATTCTCCTAGCTTTACAAATTGTTTCCTCTTTGCTAGGTAGCTTTTAACCCAATTCAAGACTAATCCTCTAATTCCGTACCTTTCTAATTATGAAATTAAGATAGTGTGATTAATTGTATCGAAGGCTTTTGTCAGATCCATGAATACTGCTGCTGCACATCTTCTGTTGTCTATGGCAGTAGTGATTTCCTCCGTGATTTCCATCAGTGCCATAGAAGTTGAAATGTTGGCTCTGTAACCATATTGACTGCTAGCAAATAATTCATTGTTATTAATAAATTTGTCCAACCTATTATTAAATAGCTTCTCCACAATTTTAGAGAATTGTGGTAACAAGGAAACTGGCCGATAATTTGTAAATTGGTGTTTGTCTCCTTTTTTGAAAATTGGAACCACCTTGGCTGTTTTCATTTTGCTTGGAAATATTCCAGTCTGAAATGATAAGTTACTAATCTATGCTAACGGGTCTGCGATCTCATTGATGACCCTTTTAATTGTTTCCATTTCGATTCCATGACAATCAGTTGATGTTTTTGCCTTAAAATGTTTAACAATGTCAGTGATCTCCTTTTTGGTTACAGCAGTGAGAAACATAGAATTAAGATTCCTATCAATGATATCATTCCCTTCATCAATTGTGTCTTGTTTTGGAATTTCTTCTTCCAGTTTTTGTCCAATATTTACAAAATATTCATTAAACATTTCAGCTACCGCATTCATGTCCTTCCTGTTGGTGTTTCCAACTGTGAAATAGTGAAGGTAGTCTGCTTTCTTAAAGTTGTTCTTTATAAGACTATTTAAGATGCCCCAAGTTGCTCTCATCTTATTTTTGTTCTTATTTAGTACATGACTATAATATTCCCTCTTACACACTCTCAAGATAGTTTTCAACTTATTCTTGTAAGTCTTATACTTTTGTTCTGCTTCTGTAGTCTGTTGGATGATGAATGTCCTGTATGATGTCTTCTTCTTCTTACAGGCGTTTTTTAGTCCTTTTGTCATCCATGGCTGCTGGTTTTTCTTTTGCTTCTTGGGCTTTTCTTGCCAGGGACAGTTCTTATCGTAGAGCTCCATGTAAGTACCAAGGAAGCTGTAATATGCTTCATCCACATCTATTGCACTGTAGACCCTCTCCCAACTTTGTTCTTCTAGTCCTATCTTGAAGGCCCGGATGCTGTCCTCAGTACGCAATCTTTGAAAAGTCTTTTTTGCCTCCACCTGTCTTTTCTTATAATGTTCATTGTAAATAGTGAACACTGGAAGATGATCACTGATATCACTAATTAGCAGGCCACTGATGGTGTTGTTATCAAAGTCATTGGTGAATATATTATGGATGAGGGTGGCACAGTGCTCTGGTATTCTGCTTGGTCTGATGATTTTAGGATATAAACTCAAACTATACATTGTATCTGTGAAGTCGTCTATTTCCTTGCACTTGTGTGAGCTCAAGAGGCCAATATTGAAGTCTCCACATATGAAAATAGTTTTTTGACCTATGTCTGCAAACGTTGTCTTAATCCAATCCTCAAACATTCCAATCTTTGACTTTGGAGTTCTGTACACACAACTTGTTAACACATTTTAGCTTTTTTCTTTACAGATTTCCATTGTTATACATTCTAAAATGTTATCAATGACAAATGACATATTCTTTACCATTTTGTAGTTCAGATGTTTGTCCACGTAAACGGCCACACCTCCTCCATTTGCATTGTTCCTGTTTGCACTCATCATTTCATATCCATTCCTTTGTTAGCATTGATCCAAGTTCTGAGATTGCTATTACTTTGAAAGGTTCTTTGAAGTGATTCAAATATTGTTTAATATTAGTAAAGTTTGCGTTCAAGCTTCTGCTGTTTATGTGTATGATGGATAACTTGTCGTCGTTGATGAAGCTGTTGTTGTATTGCTCCTCCGTATAATAACGGCAGTCGTTTGTAATGTGAGAGAAAACATTTGAGTCTGGATCAATATCTTTTTCATATCAATTGTTTGTGATCTGTAAAGTAAAAAGTGTCCAGTTGTAGATCTTCTTGTAGCATATTGAAGCTGTTTTCCTCCATGTTGGGAGACCTCAGTATCCTTCTAGGTCCTTGATGTCTTTGACAGCAAGAACTCTGGTCTCTGGTCCTCCATTTGCTTTGATGAAGATTTTGCAGTTTGCACTCCATGTTCCTTGGATCCTTCCTTGCTTCCTCAGATCACGTGCTTTCTTAGCAATCTCAGCGTTGCGCTTGGTCAGGTGGTCATTCATGTAGACATTTGTTCCTTTCAGCTTCTTTCCCTGTTTCAGCAGAGCAACCTTGTGTTTCCTATTAGTGAATTTGACGATGATGACGGGTGTAGTAGGTTCCTCCCATACAGTGGGATGCAAGTATCAATAGATTGGATGTCTACATCCACGTTCTTTGATTGCAAGAAAGCAACAACTTGTTGCTCTGTTGAGGCGACATCCCTTTCATCTTGTTCTTCAGTATTCACCACTGCTGTGGCGTAGGACCTTGGTTTGATTCAAAGTCCCGTCACGACCACGTCACTCATTGGTGTGTTCTGATCCATGTCATCTATGGTGTTTTTCAGCTGCTCAATGATTTTATCCTTTTCTTCACATTCCTTTCTGAGAGTGGCTCCCAGTGCAGCATAACTTTCCTGTAATTTTTTATTCTCCACTCTCAGACCTTGCATTTCCTTCCTTAATATCCCCATTTCATTTTGCAATGCTTCTCTCTGAACTTGAACTTGCTCTCTCAGACCTTGCATTTCTCTTTGTATGGCGTTGGAAGACTCTAGCAGACTTTGAATTACTCTTTGCATGGAGTTGGAATTCTCCACAAGTTGCTGCATCTGTTTTCCATAATCCTCCGTGGTTTTCGCCGTGGTATCCTCACTCTTTTCCATTAAGCTTCTTTCTTGCTTTTTTGCGCGGTGTTTAACCTTCTGCAAGGCTGTCGCTGTTGCTTTATCTATATTTCCACTCAGTTGTGTCATCTGATTAACTGTCATCCTTGTTGGGTCTCGGCGGCGGGTGTGGTAATAGCTGAGCACCTCCGGTTGTCTCAGGAATCTGTTCTAGATCGACATCTTCCGTATATATGACTGAATCTGGAGTACTTCGACCACAACTGCTAGAGCCACCGCTTGTTGCGCTTCCTCTCCCTCGAGCCTTTGACCTTGTTACTGTTGCTTGGTAACGCCGTCAGTTAGCCGTTGGCTTATGGTGCTATGCCTTCGGTGTTTGACTCATGGTTTCATCTTACAAGCATATCGTACAAACTTTTCACACAGCAACTAACTGTCATGCCATGCGCTCTTATTTTTAGGAAGAGACAGTCGCTTCGCTCCTGGATATCGCGCAGCTGGCGGTTCATTGCTGGTCCTTGTCTCCTCGCCGGTCCTGTCACCTAGACGTTCTCACTACCTGTTGCCTCTGCCGTGGACAGTTATTTATGTTGTTTTTTGTTGCTGTGTCTGAAGTACCGTGAGTACCTGCATCATTAAAAGACTTTTATTTTGGCATGCCACCGCCTCGTTTCTGCATACTGGGGGTCAAGCACTCGACAGCCTCAACACACCGTGACACTAACAATCAAAAGGTAACTTTAAAATATACAAGACAAGTACCAATACAAGTTTAAAATAAGAAATCAAAGCTATTTTAACTTGTACCCACAATCCATTGCGCCAAGCAGTGTCATAGTCTGAGTGTCTGCGGTGCTGCCATCTAATGGTTTCTCATTGCAGCACACCTGCCTGCCTAGGGGAGGAGTTCCTGTCACACCTGTGTTCAATCAGCGTTGGACTATTTAGCTCTTGCTTGTGGTTTAGTCATTTGCCAGATTGTCTCTTCATGCTCGGTACCATGCTTTGATCCTCATGCTCTTGCTACCGTTATCCTGGCCATGCTTAGTTCTCGTAAATACTTTACGCTTTAGACCGTTTTGCTACATTCTTGATTCTGTGTTTAGCAATCATCACATATGTTTTACAAGTTCTGCTGTTCAGCTTTTGCATTTTTTGATTCTCGTACCTTGTTCGATGAATCTCATTTTTGCCTCATCTAGTTTTTGTCATCGTTTTTGCTACACGCTCTTTGCCAAGTGTTCCTAGTTCTGTAGATTTAGTTTTTGGTTCTCGTTAGTTTATCTACCTTGTTTAGTATTTAGTGTTTTTGTGCAGCGACCTCAGTTCTAGCTTTTGCTATTTTGGTTTTTACCCTGCCTTGGAGTTTTGTGCAGCGTCTTGTGTTTTTGTTTCCCGTGGCTGCGCCCTGGTTATGTTTTGGACTGTGTTGTCTACTACACGACTAAGAGTATTAAACTCATTTAACTTGCCACCAGTGTCTCTGTGTTTTGGAATCCAATCACATGGCTGTAAGCCCCTACGTGACACAGAAGTTCATTGGCCAATGGATGCCCGCTGCCGGGCGCCGGGCCACCAGAGGGAGCACAGAGGATTACTTGACTGTGAAATGCAAGGGTACAGTGTAATTACAGTATTTGTTGCCGTTTTACTCGGGCTTTTGATGACAATATTGTACTGTTAAATGCTGTGGAGTCCTGGTAATATTTTACATTGTGGTCAAAGATCATCTGTGTGTGACAGTGCTCAGTGTGGAACACTTGTTTTTCAGGATCTACAGAAACGCTAGTCAAATCGCCACATTTACATAATGTGACCTGCATAGTAACCAAGCTACGGTGACATTATTCAATTTGTTACGCCCAAGAACTACGTTACTGGCGTAGTGACACCTCGCCACACCACACCGGCGAGCTACTAACCGGCTAGTCGCTAGCTTCACCACACACTCGCTCAAAATGCCTCAGGCCACTAGCCAAAGATAACGCTACACATTGGAGCTGCCACCACTGCTGCTGTTTAAGTTTGGAAAAGTTAATGCTAGGTGTAGCATTCCTTTGTATCTTGCTATGTGAAATCAATGCACCCAGGAAGGAAGTTCCAGTAATGCTTAAAATGGGCAAAATACTGCAAGAATGACATGTTGTCATGAATGTGCCTGTGACTACATGCTCACAACTTTACATAAATCATAAAACCTTGTTGGAGGTGTTTTAATAGGTGTGTCCCATCAATTAGGTGCCTCTTTTTAGCTGTTTTTATAGCTTTAGAACGCACAGAAAAGAGAACGTGTGTTCATGTCTCACATCAGGCTTGAGGATGATGGGCAAAATTCCCCCCAAAAAAGCGCAGATGAGAGTGACACGAGCCATCATGGCGTCCATCGTGTTCAGCTGCTCTGAGGTCATCAGGCCACTTTCGCTCTGTTAAGAAGCTCTCAAAGTGGATTAGCACACTGGCCAGGACAAGGGACATGAGGAAGAGCCCCGTGTGGATGATTTTTTTTTTTTTTCTTCAGCATAACAGAAGTCATCAAACAAGCACATCTGATTATCTCGCTGACATCATTTACCTTCTGCAGGAGCAGAGATCCTGAGTACTGGGTGGAAAGATCTCGCAGCTGCGTGGAGAAGACGGACGCCCACTGCTGCACTCTGCAACACCACACAACATTCACAACCTTCTTGGTGAATGAATGAATGAAAATGACTGAAAGGATGAACGACGTCATAAAAACTCAGCACTAACGCCAACCTTCTAACAAGCTAGCGCACTAAAATAAGAGAGTGGAGCCTTGGTTGGTGTTGTTCATTCCTTCCAGAAGGTCCGACTCTAACCCAGGGGTGTCCAAAGTGTGGCCAGGGGGCACGTTCTAAAAATAGAACTGAACAAGAAAACTTAAAAAGAAAACAGCAAAAATGGGAAAATCTGCAATAATTTTACAAGAATAAAGCCAAAACATTAAGAGGGAAAAAAGAATAATGTCGTACTATAGCGAGGAAAAATAACATCATTGTAGTACAATAAAGCCCTAATAAAGAAAAAAGGTTTTTTTTAAGTCGAAAATTTGGTTGCGGGATGAGAATAAAGTCAAAATATGTGAAAAAAGGCGTGCTTACGGAAAGAAAATCTACAAGAAAAAAAGTTGAAATAGTTAGAAAAAAACAGTCATTTTACGAGAATAACGTCAAAATATTAAGAAAAAAAACATTCTTACAAGAAAAAAGGCACAATTTTACATGAAAAACCTGGTATTTTCCCAAAGGTCTTGGGGATCATCAAGATGTTTTCTGGCAAAACTGAGACGAGCCTTAATGTTTTTGTTCAGCAGTGGTTTTGGTCTTGGAACTCTGCCATGCAGGCCGTTTTTGCCCAGTGTCTTTCTTATGGTGGAGTCATGAACACTGACCTTAACTGAGGCAAGGGAGGCCTGCGGTTCTTTGGACGTGGCAAACACTTTTTCACACCACAGTATATAACTTCTGAGCATATCTACATGTGTTGCTTTACAAAATATCAAAGTGGCAAAGTTGCATCCTTTCATTTTTCACGATGCGACACCCCCGGTCAAGTTTTCCAATCAGAAATAATGTAAGTCCAATCAATCCATTCCAGAAAGCCAAAAAATGTTAACACAAAACACGTTTTTATAGTTTCACTGATAGTTTTACATGCAGAAAGCAATTCTAAATGCATATAAATGATGAATGAAAGGCATGAATGAACATTTAAGGCTACATTTTACCTTCACTGAAGACGTGACTGTTGCCAAAGACACCATGTGGCAGCGAGATCAACACGGACACCACCTTCCTGACACGGACCATATTGTATGCTCACTGGAAAATGTACGCAAAACGAGGCATAATTTTGGCATACATTTGCGACATTACCAGAAATAGATGCTAACCAATTGTCATGTGCTTCCAGTGAAATCTGTTTGTGCACATCTTCTTCGTCTTTGGACTTTTAGAGCATTTATGGTAACACCAAAAAGCCTCCGGATATTTTTTAACCTGCTCCAAAATGTTAGCTAGACTTTGTGAGGAGTTAGCGTGTTAGCATATCAGTGTGCTAGGTGACGTGGCGTTTTCAGCTGGGGACAGCGGTGCCGAGCGTCATCGGTGAAAGTGGGTCACACGGTGGAAGGTGAGCAGGCTGACGAGGCCTGGCTCGTCTCCAGCGGGGACATGTTGGCCCACAGATGGCGAGAGAGGGGGAGGGTGTGGAATCATGCTAACACGTCCATGCGAATGAGGTTGTTAGCATGCTAGCATGAGAGGGGACGTTGACACAACGCTACTTTGTCCCACTATAGTCCCACCTCAGGACATTTTAGAAGCATTGTGGTACCACGCTCCGGGAGCTGGTTCTGGTGGAGCGCTAACGCAGATTAACTAGATTAGCGGCCTCAGTGGACAAGATGCCAGGCTGACATGAGGCCAGCTAAATATGTGGAACAGTCGAGCTGATCCAAATCCTGGCCAGTGACCCACCAGCAGGGGGTGGCTTGAGCCAACCAATGAGACACGGCAGTACAAGGAAGTGAACGCCGCACTTCAAAAATGTAGTTTGCTGTGTCACTTTTGACTTAAGTTAGTCATTAGTTAGTTATGACTTGCTTATTATTATTATTATTATTATTATTACCTATGCCAAGAGCAGTGCAAAGTGCAAGTGCAGCGCGGAGGTTATGTTTTTGCCTGCGTTTGTTTGTTTGTTTGTGTTCAAAATAACTTAAAGTTCTGAATGGATTTGGGTGACATTTTCAGGAATTGTCGGAAATTGTCGGTCGCATACAGAAGAACTGATGAAACCTTGGGGTGATGCAGCTCGCCGTCTGGATCCAGGAATATTTTTATGGTTTTTCTTTAACATTGCGAGATAGGACCGTTTTTGACATTTGTGCATATAACTGCAGAAAGAAAATGGTCAGAGCATGTGTTTGGAACATTTAGCCTTCCCGGTACATTGTGCTATCATGCTAGGTGTTAGCATGCTAACGTTAACATCTTAGCATTGCCTACAAGTTCACGTTCGCATACTAGCATTTTTTACATTAACATGTAAGCATTGTAAGCATTCTTTAAGTCATTCAAACCCTTCCATGGTATGTTTTCATGGTCAAGGAATCTAAATATGTAGATAAAATAAATGTAGGACTAATATTTATGGTGTAAATCCCAATATGGGGGGGGAACTACCGCGCTTGGCGGAGCTCTGCGCTCTCCAAGAGTGCTTTTCTAGTTATTCTTATCAGCTGCTCCTACTTTTTGCGCATTGTGTTTAGCCTCAAAGCGGTCAAAGCTTGATTCATTCATTTGAAAGAGTGAGTGCATATCAAAGACCAGCAAGAACAGGGATGTCCATAGGCTGGCCCCAATTCCATTTGTAGTTGAAATATAAAGAAGAAAGAAAGAAAGTCATAACATGAGGAACAAAGAAAAAGAATGAATAAAATTGTAATATTTGGAAAATTAGGTTGCAGTAAAAGTTTTACGAGAATAAAGTCAAAATATGATGGGAATAAAGTCTAATTCCAAGAAGAAAATTTACAAGAAGAAAGTCGAAATAGTTGGACAGCAGATAAGGAAAGAAAAGCTGCAATTTTATGAGAATAAGGTCAAAATATGAATAGAAAAATGTTATCAACTAATGAGAAAAAGTTGCCATTTTACATGAATAACGTGTGTGTGTGTAAAAAAATAAAATAAAATAAAATAAAATAAACCGGTAAAAGCCAACGCTACACATGAGCACGTTCTAAACATGTAATTTAACAAGAAAACCACAAAAAAACAGCAGCAAAAATGGACTTTTACAACAATTGTGAAAATATTACGAGAAAAAAAGTTCAAATCTAACAAGAAAAAGTTGTAATTTTACAAGCATAAGGTCACAATATTATGCAAAACAAAAAAAATCTAATAAAGTTGTAATATTTGGAAAATTAGAGTGCAGAAAAAGTTATAATGCTACGAGAACAAAGAGAAAAAGTTGTCATTTACTTGAATAATGTGAATATTATCTGTGCACTCACGAGTCACTCACTAAAATCGGTAAAAGCTAATGCTGTGTATGCACACACAAGGCCTGGGGGCCATTTGCAGCCCGCAGCACATTCTAAAAATGTAACTACAAAACAAAACAGCAGCAAAAGTGAAAAAATTGGCAGAAATTTTACAGAAATAGTGAAAATATTATGGGGAAAAAAGTTGAAATCTATCAAGAAGAAGTTGTAATTGTACTGAGGAGAGAGAACCTCCTTTTTGTAACATGAAGTTGAACTAGTAAAGAAAACAAAAAAAACAACAAATAAAGTTGTGATGTTTGGAAAATTAGGAAAATTAAGCTATAACGTTATGAGACTTAAAGTCCAAATATTATGGGAATAAAGTCATAATTCCAAGAAGAAAATCTACGAGAAGAGAGTTGAAATAGTATATAAGAGAGGATATAGTATATAATAGTAATAACAAAAAACCAAACAGCAGAAAGGGGAAAAAACAGCTGTCATTTTAAGACACTGATACTAACAATAGGCTTGCAGTTTTTTGTCTGGAAACTAACTTAACATAACTTCTAAACATACGCTGCTTTACAAAATATCAATGTGGCAAAGTTGCATCCTTTCATTTTTCAGGAATTGCGGCCCTCGCTGGAAAAAGGTTTGGACACCCCTGGTCTACAAGTTTCTGTTGACAAGACGACAGAATTGATGGAAGGCACGGGTCAGGAAGTTAGGAAGAGCGCTCACGTCTCAGGTGGGATCTTCATCTGTGCTTGAACCGTCGCCCACAGCAAGAAGAATCCCACAATTCCCTGAAGTTTGATCCTCTGGTCCATCCTGCTTCCAGTCAGGAGACGCTCGCTCTGGGAAGGTGGTCAGGTTAGGGAGGAGGACATGGCTTCCTCATGTCCTCATCACAGAGAGCTTCTCAAGCCTTCAAGTCCAATGGAGACATTCCTGACCCTTCGTCCATCTTCTTACTCGTGACACCAGCAGCCAGTTGTCCACCTCAGCGTCCACGCTAGCAAGAGGACAACGCTGCTGGCAGCCTGATGGAGATTTTGTAGCCGCTCGCCCAATTTGCAATCGTAATCCACTTGGATTAAAAGCCCCTCTTCTCCTGGGAGAGACGAGCAGGGACAGGATGGGGACGGCTCATTGGACCACAGCTCTGTTTTATCTAAGAGGATTACACACACACACACACACACACACACACTTCACCAACCAATCACAACCATTGGAAGGACAGAAAAAACCTCAACACACACCTGAGCACACAACAACCAACTATAGCCTGACACATTTTTATTTGAAACATGTCCCCTATTCTCAAATAGCGGCTTGGTAACCATGGTAACCGGCATGCACTCACTTCCAAACTTGTAAATGATTTCCTAATCTTCTAAGTCTATATAATTGAACATTTATTGAGTAGTTATTAAAAATGGATTAGTCAAACTCTTTTTATTTCATCGGTGATGGGGCTGAAAATCAGTGAATACACTATAAACGAATGCTAAATCAAATAATACATCATTTTGAGAACAAATAACAAAAGTATTCATAATAAATACCGCGTGTACTTACTCGTTACCATTGCACAGGCCACAGCGACCTCTGGTGGACACATAATTACAGCAGCACAAGCCTTCTCTGTGTTGGTCACACACACACTCAAAGTCAAGTCCAAGTCACTTCAAGTAGTCAAGCGCTTGAGAGTAATTAAATTTAATCTGGAACGCAGGAGATGTTTTTAATGTCTAAACCGGCCAATTAGTAGTCGTATCCACGTATTAGTGCTAATATTATGCGTCCCACAATGCTGCTGCTGTGTTGCCACCTAGCGAACCAACAGTAAAGTGCAGCATATTCAGTACAGTGCGTTGATATTCCTTGTACCGTTAAAAGTTGCCTTTTGGTCACACGACTCAGCGGCGGATTTTAGCGAGTTCATACAAAAGTGACCATGTTGGTTGTCTGAGACGTGTCGTTTGTCGTTTGCTGTTAGCTTAAACGGCTACTTCCAGAAGTCCATAGTTATCAACGGACTACGCCGGCTTTTGAGGGTCAAACAAAGTTGCCCTATTGCAAAGAGTTGTTGTTTTGTGAGTACACTGAAAGTCCACATTGATCGACACACGTTTGTGTGTGTGTGTGTGTGTGTGTGTGTGTGTGATGCTGATGATGCTGATGGGGGGACTTTCAGGTCTTACGGTCACCAAGGATCAGGTAACAGTTTCAGCTCTAGGGGTCACAGGTCACTGTGAATCACAAAGTATGAGCACACTGCTGAAGTGTCTCTCACACGTGCTCAGTATTGTGTACTACGTGCATGCAGTAGAAAATCAAAGAATAAATGTCTGAAATTAGTTGAGTTGCACGTCGGCGCCTTGTGTGACCCCCAAGTGTCACCCTCTGATGCCAGCGTGAAGGCAGAGGTGGCGTGGGGTCCATATCCACGTGGCACAACTGTGGCGACACGTTTGTCCGTTCTTCTAACTCAAGGGTGTCCATTGTGTGGCGTGGGGGCCATTTGCGGCCCATGGCTGTTTTTTTTTTTTATTGGGCCGTGGCACATTCTAAACATATCACTTAACATGAAAGGAAGAAGAAAAATAACCCAACAGCAAAAACAGAAAGAATCTTCAGTGTATTACCAAAATATATAACGAGGAAAAATAACGCCATTTTAGTGGCATAAAGTTGAAATGTTAAAGAAAAATTATGTTTTTTTAAAGCCGTAATATGAAACAACAAACAAAACAATGAATAAAGTCGTAACTTTTATAAAACCAGGTTACGGAAAAAGTTCAAATCTTACAAGAATTCAAGAAATATATACAATACAAGAAAGTCTAAACAATACAGGAATAATGTCAGAATTATGAGAAGAACATTTTCAACAAGAAAGCTAAAATAGTTGGACAATTTTAAAAAAACAACAGCAGGTGTAATTTTATGAGGACAAAGTCAAAATATTAAGAGGAAAAATGTCATTTTAGGAACATAGTTGAAATATTAAAGTCATAATAAAGTCATCTTATGAGAAACAAACAAAGATGCAACTTTTGGAAAATGTTACCATGTTTACAAGAATAAAGTCAAAATATTAAGAGGAAAAAAGTCGTATTCTAACGAGTTCTTAAAATTGTATGAGAATAAACTATAAAATAAAATGAGGAAAAATAATGTCATTTTAGTGGCAGAGAGATATTAAAGAAAAAAATGCATGTTGTTTTTGAAATGTGGTAACATGAGAAACAAACTAAGCAGAATAAAGTTGTATTTTTTGGGGAAAAATTAGGTTGGGAATAAAGTAATATTTTGAGAATAAAGTCAATATTATGAAATGAAAATGTACTAATATTATTTAAGAAGAAAGTTAACATATTTGGAACATTAAAAATAAAAAATATAGTAAAAAGTGGAAAGAGCAAAGAGCGTTGTGCGTTGTATCCTCCATTTTCCTTGTTGTCATGGCTGTATGGTGTTTAATATGTACCCATTCATCCATTTTCTATACCACTTCTCCTCATTGCTCCTCATGCTCGCGGCGGCATGCCGGGGCCTATCCCAGCTGACTTGGGGCGACAGGCGGGGTACACCCTGGGCACATAAAGACACATAAAGGCACATAAAGACGGAGTACCCGGAGAAAACCCACGCGCACACGGGGAGAACATGCAAACTCCACACAGAAAAGTCCAAGAGAGAATCGAACCGAGGTCTTCCCGAGCTCCAGACTGTGACGGTGTGGCCAACAGGCTAACCACTAGACCACCGTGCGGCACTAACATGTACCCAGACCGTTGATATCTTTGACAACCAGCACTCTTGCGTCTCCTGGTCCTCCGTTTAGCTTGATGTAGATTTTACCGTTGGTGCTCCAAGTGATTTTGTATCTTTCCCTGCTTCCTCAAGTCTTGTGCTTTCTTGGCGTTGTCAGTGTTGCGTTTTGTCAGATGCTCATTCATGTAGACGTTTGTGCCTCTTAGCTTCTTTTTCAGCAGTGCAGTTTTGAATTCTTTGTTGGTGAATTTAACAATGATGACAGGTGTGGTGTTGTTTCTGCCATTTAGTGTGATGCAAGTATCGATGGTGCTGATATCTACATCCACCTCCTTTGACTGTAGGAAGTTAGCAATCTGTTGCTTTGTTGAAGGAACATCCATTCCATCTGGTTCTTCTCTGTCTGGGTCTGCCGTGTCCTTTCATCTGGGTGTAATTCGGAGCCCTGTGAGGATCACATCCTTCATTCGTGCATTGTGCTCCATCTCATCCATTATATTTCTCATTCGCTCAGTGGTATTTTCCTTTGCTTCTTTCTCTTCCTCGAGAGTGGTGCCCAAAGCAGCGTTATCCTTCACGAGTGCCTTGATATCATCCTGTAGAACGTTGATGTCACTGCATAATGCTCTGTTTTCTTCCCTAGCGTTAGTAGCCTCCTTAAGAGCAGCGCGCTAGGCAGCATTGTCTTCCAATAATGCCTTGATATCATCCTGCAGAAACTAACATCTTGCATAATATTTCATTTTTTTCCACAGTGTTCTTAGCTTCCTTAAGAGCAGCTCGCAAGACGGCTGTATAACCTCTGAGTTAAGGATGTGCCGATCAATCGACCACCAATCAGTGTCGGCCAATTTCCCCCATGAAAAATATCTGGCGGGCGTAGCGCGTTGAAAAGCTTTAATTTAATACGTCATTTGAAAAACAAACTCTAGATGGAGTATGGTGAGCTTTCCAGGCTCACGATGTGATCATCTGGTCAAACGGCAGCTAACACAGCCGAAACACGAGACAGCACTGGACCCTCCCACAGTCCCACTGCTCAGCAAATAACCCATAAAATCATTGAATTCATCTAACGAGATGACCAGCCTTTGTTAGAGGTGGAAGACACCGACGCCGAGTGGTTTCTCACGTGGAGCCCACCTATGTGCTACCTGCTGGGGCTCCACCAGGAGACTCTCACGTCCTTAAAGAAGGCGTCTCACTCTCTGTAAGTTTCACCAGTGATATTATGTTCTCTTGAAAAAGTCAAATATGTTCGTCTAAATCAGGAGTGGCCGTCCAAAGTGCGGCCTGGGGCCATTTGTGGCCCGCAGCTGTGATTTTATCAGCCCGCAGCACAGTCTAAAAATGTAATTTAACAAGAAAAAAAACAAAAAAAAAACAATACCAGCAGCAAAAACGCGAAAGAGTTGTAATCTAGTGAGGAAAAAAATGCCATAATTTCACAAGAATGAAGTCATTTTATTAGCATGAAGTTGAAATATGAAAGTATTAAATAATATTTATATTAAAGTATTTAATAATATTTGTTTTAAGTCAAAACAATTAAAGTTGTAATTTTTGGAAACTTAGGTTGGGGGAAAATTTTTGACATGGGAATGAAGTCAAAATATTACAAATTTTAGATATTTGGAAAATGAAAAAAAAATCAACAGCAGAAATGGAAAACAGCAGACATTTTACCAAAGTAAAGTAAAAATATTAAAAGAAAAAATATTTTTATAAGGGCAAAAAAGTTGCAATTTTATGAGAATAAACTTGTAAAAAGAGAAAAAATATCATTTTTGTAATGTTGAAATAAAGAAAAAATACATTATTAAAAAAAAAAAAAAGAGAGTAGAGCAGAGTAGACACTTAGGGTTTGGGGGGGCTGGTCAGGTGAGGGGCCCTCCGAGCGGCAGCTGTCCCCCGATTTTAATTGCATCATTAGCTATCATCCACATACACTCCATATACATGCACACAGATACACCCCTCAGGGACACAGAGGCCAGCTTTTTGTAGCTGTCCTCTTTTATTTTATTTTATTTATTTATTATTTTTTAAATTGCATTATAGACACAATCACACCTTATCACATACACGGGTGGGGCTGGCTGGATTGGGGTGCCTCGTGCACCTCGGCGCCTGCCCGCTAGGGTCGGCGGTGTGGCCGGGGGCCTGGCCGTCGCGGTGGCTCGCCCGGGGCGGCCTGGCCTGTGGGGTGCCCTTGTCTGGTTCGCCTGCCCTTCCCTGGGGTGGCCCTCTGGGGCCTGTTGATGCCGGGGCTTGCGCCGGGGGGGGGGGGCGGCTTGCGGTGCTTCCCCTGGACTGACACGTGCTGCGGGCGCCTCTGCGCTCTTGGGGCGGGTTTGGCGGTCTCCGGGGGGCGGTGCCGGTGCTGCGGGTGGCCCGTGTGCCGCCGCGGCGGCTGGTGGTTGCTGCGCTGTGGCGGCTGCTGGGGCGCCGGGCCGGCTGGTGGGTTGGGGCTTGGTCATGCTTGCGGGTGGCGTGGGCGTGGGTGGCGCGGTGGGGGTGGGCAGGCGGGTGCCCTGGGGCCGGGCCTGCTGGGGGGGTTTGTGCTCTGCCGGGCGCTTGGGCGTTTGTCGCCGTTGCGCTTTGTGCTCTGCCGGGCCGCTGTCTGTGTCCTCGCCTCCCCCGGTCTGTCTGTGGGCTTGTCGGGGGTGGGGCTCCGGTACGCGGGTGGTGCGCTGTCGGCTCTGGTGGCATGTGGCTGGTCTGGCTTCTGGTGGTTTGTGGGGGCCGTCGGCTGGTCTGCTGCTGGTCTCGCCTTCTCGGCTCTGGTGCTTGGCCTCCCTGCGGCTTGGGGTGTGGTGCTCCCGCTCTCTCTTCGGGGTTTGCTGGCCCGCGGGTGTCGGTTGGCGCTGTGTGGTGGTTTGCCTGGCTGCTCGCCCGTTTTCCCGCCTGCCTGCTCAGTTTCCCGCTTTCCTCCTGGCTGGCTCCCCCGTCTGCCTTGCTGGCGGCGTCCTACCGTTGGGAGGGTGTGGCCTGGTGTCTTCCTGCTCCCCGGCGGTCCGCGCTCTCCGCGCCTGGGTTCTGGATCGTATGTCTGGGACCCCGGGGTCCCCGGCTCCACTGCTCCTAGGGTTACCAACGGGGGATAGGGTGGGGCTTCCGGGTGTCGGGCAGTCGACCACTGTGTGTGCGTGCGTGCGTGCGTGCGTGTGCGTGTGTGCGCGCGCTTGAGTGCGTAGGAGTGTGTATGTGCGTGCGCGTAGGGGTGTGTATGTGCGTAAGAGTGTGTATGTGCGTGCGTGTGTGTACTTTTATTTATTTATTTATTTTAGTTATTTATTTGGGGGGGGGGGGCATACAGGGGTTTTCTCCGTGGGGTCGGGCGCTGGGTGATACAACTCTGCCGCCCGTGCCTCTGCCGGGTGGGTGGAGGGTGTGCCTCCTGCATCCCTTGGCGGGGCGGCCCTGTGTCGAGGGTCGGGCGGGGGTTGGCCCGGGGCGGGCCGGGCTCCGCTCCCTGGGGGTGGGGGTGGCGGTGGGCGGGATCTGGCGCTTCCGGCGCGGGCGGGCTTCTTTCCGGTTGTGGAGGCGTCTCTGGGCCTGCCGGTTTGTGGCCCCCGCTACCCGTCTGCCTTTGTGGGGTGTGATCTCTCGCTGGTCTCAGGGGTTGGCAGTCCTCCGGCCCACCGGCGCCCTGTCCTTGGCTGGGATTACCTCTCTTCGGCCCCTTGCTGGTCTTCTCGGGGTGGGGGGGGCTCTCTGGGCTGGCTCTTGGGGCACTGATCTTTGTGCTGCCTGCCCCTGTGGGCCTGGTGGCCTTCTGGCGGCCGGGGCCCGGCCTGGCTATTTGGGGCGGGGCTCTCTGGGAGGTGGAAGGCGGCCCCTTTCCTTTCATGCATTCTCAGTGACAATTACACGCCCACACATTCTTGCACCTTTTATATATATGAAGTCTTCCTCACATCCAGAGATACCTGTACATATGCACACTCACAGTACATACGTACTTCCCCACATTACTCACTGAGTTAACCAGGGTGTTATTATGTTGTTGGTTTTATTACAGCGACGGTGATATCAGCAATATGACTATAGTTTTTTTTTTGTTTTGTTTTGTTTTTTTACAATGATGTGCATTACAGTAATTATCATTCTGTTCACTATCATAGATCCGGTCCGGTCGCTCCAAATTTGCTTTATAACAAGCATCAAAGTCAAATAAATTTTGTATGACAGGGGAAGTGTATATCACACTTCTCCCTGGCAGAGTAAATCTGTTGAGCACTTGACGGCATTTAGATCTACAATTCTATCTGCTTTAAAGGCTGGACAGGACGGGGGAAAAAAAAAAAAAAAAAGATATAAAGTTATCATTATGAGAAGAAAACTGACAAGAGGGAAGCTGAAATGAAATAGTTGGGAAATTTAAAAAAATCTGCAGAAATTGAATAAAACAGCTGTCATTTTACAGGGATAAAGTCAAAATATTAAGAACAAAAGTCATAATGGAATGAAGAACAAAAGTTGCACTTTTATAAGAATAAACTCATATTATTCTGGAAAAAACGTCATTTTTAGTAGCATTTCACCTATATGACAACGCTGACATGCAGTTTTTTCTTGGGCTACATATAGCTTCTTAGCATATCTCATTGTGTTGGTTGACAAAATATCAAAGTGGCCCTTGCATCCTTTCATTTTTCAGACACCCCTGGTCTAAATGAAGGTGATTTTATGGTTCCTTTTTTCATACAATAGTCAATAGCAGGGGCGCAGCTAGGAATTCACCCCCTTTTTATTCATGAAATACTAATTTTATTTGTAATTACTTGGGTCTCACAAGACGAGAGGACACAAGAGATTGGGTCAATGAGAACGAGAACGAGACGAGACAAGATTTTAACATTACTTTTAAGAAAAGTACAATGAAAACATATTTTTTAAAAATGTCACAATATGTCGCAATCTACTAATTTATTTTGACTACCTTACCTTGCATTGCTCCTCACAAGCCTACACTTTTCTGCACTCTGTGTGTATGCTAGAGGGCACGCCTCCACCCACCAAGACAAAGACAGTGTATGACTAAGGAAAGTGCTCACTCCGTTCATGCCGTCGTTCTATGGAACAAACGTGGCAAGGTGCTTAAAACCAATGCACAGAGTGAATCCTCTTTCCACCTGAGAAAAATAAACACGCATACACGTGGCAATATGTTGAAGCCGGCAAAATGATCAAGTTAATTTTCATTTATTGCGTTATTAATTCATTTGTTTATTAGTTCCCACTTTCTAAATGAGAAATCTTGTCACGTTTTAATCTCACAAGATCTTGTGACACCCCTAGAAATTACCAATTTTTTTGGGCCCCTGGCAGTTAGGGGACCTTGGAATATTGTCCTGACTTTTCCTCCTTACACGGCACCCCTGGCCAATAGTGCTCGTCATAAATACATTGAAAAATGTGTAATTAATCCATGTGATCACTCATGGATTATCGGAGCATCCCTGCGCCGTCGCTGAGAAAAGTTTGGACACCCCAGCTCTAACTTTTCTTACAGTTGCATGCGAACTTTGATTGATTGGATGAGTGTACAGCCTGCAGCCAGCTGCTGGCATCAAGCTGGTGTTAGCATACCAGCACATGCGTGTTCAAGGCTCTGTTGTGAGGGCTTAGGTCAACAATGGTCACATTGATGGGGAGGCTGGTCCGCGTGGCATCAGTGGGCTCCTGGGGTGGTGGTGGTGGGGGTTGATTGGTTATCTTTGGGGGGGGGGGGACCCTGCAGCTGTCGCATGGCACGCTCCGGCTGTGAGGAGAAGCGACAGCCCTCGTCAGCGGCAAACGCCCCACTGCGGCCACTGTCATCAAGGGGCATCTGGAAAGGGGGTGGCGGGTATTAGCGGGCAAAGCCCGGCCTCACCTGCCTCACCCCCGGCTACGAGCTCGCCAGCTGCTTACCCCCTCTGATGTCCCGTTACCATCAACTTGCGACGTGTGCTCTACATCTGACAGCTGCCAATCAAGAGTCAAGACAGCGTGTATCAATCAGGATCCAAGCTGACCACTCAGAACGATATGTTTCCACTGGGAGATATTGTACAAGAGGGCTAAAGTGAGCTGACATGCTAATAAATACAAGTAAAATACTGTCAGCTTGCAACCTGAGCACACACAGCTAAGGTTTTGTATAAAAATAGCATTGCAGTCAAACTGAGCCAAACTTATTTGTCACTTCAGGTGGCATGTAGCAAAATGTGAGACGTAAACGCCTTCCTATCTGGAGCTCATTGGCTTGTGTGTAACCGAAATGTTACATTAATTCACTTGTTTCCATTTCAGCATGTGGGCTATATTTTGTATGAAATGCAAAAACAAATGGGTTCACCAGTATAGTCGTCCCTTGCTCCATCACGGTTCGAGCATCTCTCCCTCACTCTACCGCGGTTCTTCAAAAATTAATTAATAAATGATTGCTGGTTGACTATGGCCTATTATTAGCCCCCAAAAATGCATATTTAAGTACATGTCAAATATTCTTGGCTGAAATGAAGCATTTTCAAGAATAAAAATGAACACAAATACGAATACAGATAACGCAAGACAAGACGTTGAAACACTGTAGTCTACACTGGCCACTAGGTGTCAGTAATAACACACACCAGACTTGATCACCAACAACAGGCTTATATTATTTTATCATTACTTTTTTCTAAATGGTTATAAACAGGTTCACTATGTCTTGTTTTCCCTTATTATGTCTACTATATTTGGTAATGGGAGTGTAAAGGTGACCATAGGGGTGTTATTTCATGTCTAGAGGGCTCTAATAATGTTATGAATTGTATTTAGAAAGTCATAAACAGGTTTACTGTGTCTTATTTTCTCTTATTATATCTACTATATTTGGTACTATGGGTGTAAACGTGACTATAGGGGTGTTATAAAACTAAAAATGTTAAAACCATATTTAGAAGGTTGTGAACAGGTTTTCTATGTATTATATGTCTTATTTTGTCTTATTATCACTATATTGGGTAATAGGAGTGGAAAGGTGACTATATGGGAAAAAACATATTTAGAAGGTCGTAAATTCAAGATTCAAGATTCAAGAGAGTTTTATTGTCATGTGCATGGTAAAACAGCAGTTATACCATGCAATGAAAATCTTATTCTGTTCATTCTCCCAAGGAAAAGAAAGAAAAACACAAGAAAGAATAAGAACATAAGAAACATAAACACATATACATAAATACCAAGAAATTAAGCAACAACAGAAGAGACATTAATGCAAGTAAATAATACAAATAAATAAATAAATAAATAAATAAAGTGCTATGAGTGTGTGTTGCGTGTGGCGTGTCTGAGTGCTTCATTGAGAAGCCTGATGGCCTGTGGGTAAAAGCTGTTTGCCAGCCTTGTGGTCCTGGACTTCAAACTCCTGTAGCGTCTGCCTGACGGTAGGAGTGTGAATAATGAGTGTTGTGGATGTGTGCTGTCCTTGATGAAATAGGTTTTATGTGTCTTATTTTCTGCTATTGTGTCTTCTATATTGGGTAATAGGAGTGTAAAGTTGACCATAGGACAGGGCAGAACCGTCAGTATTTCTTCAGAAGGTTGGCGTCCTTCAGCGTATACAAGAAGCTGCTACAGATACTCTGCCATACTGTGGTAGTTAGTCCCCTCCTGTATGCTGTAGTGTGCTGGGGGAGCAGCCTCAAGAAGAAGGACGCCACACGCCTGGACAAACTGGTGAGGAAGGCAGGCACTGTCATTGGCACTGAGCTGGACAACCTGACATCTGTGGCAGAACAAAGGACACTGAGGAGGTTCCTTTCCGTCATGGACAACCAGCATCATCCAATGCACAGCATCATCTCCCAACAGAAGAGCAGTTTCAGTGGCAGATTACTATCACTGCCCGACTGAAACACCGAGCAGATCATTCCTTCCCCACGCCATGCAACTTTTCAACAATAAAAACGCACACAAGACTGGACTTATTACCTCATGTATTATTTTGCACCTGAATTTGAAGAGACCTTGTTCCGTTATTTATTTATTCCTACCTACTCTTATTTTAATTTCTTATTTTACTTATCTATCTTATGTTGCTCGTTTGTTTTATCTTTGTTCAAGTTTCTTATGACATTTTTGCAGAGCCGCTGGAAATGTGAATTACTCTGGAGATTGTGTATTTATCTATCCACTATATTGGGTAAAGGAGTGTAAAGGTGACTGTAGGGGTGTTATTTCATGTCTAGATGGCTCTGATAATGTTAAAAATCACATTTAGAAAGTCATAAACAGGCTTTCTATGTTTTAACTACAAAAATATTCTGTTCATTAACATTGTATCCTACTTTGCGTAAACTCTTTTATTACAGTCGGGTCTGGAACCAATTAACCGCGATAAACAAGGGATTACTGTATCCCCTATTGTGGCCAACTTCTAAGGAGTACATGGAAAGGAGGGCTCTGAACAGCACCAAGTGGAGATATGTGGATGACACATGGGTCAAAAGTAGAAGCCTAATGCTAACTTGTACAGTAACATGCTGTATCTCGCCATTCTTTTTTAATGTAAATACTCCTATGCACTTTATGTTGACGTGATCAATAATGCTTGATTAAAACATGCATTGTTTCTCTCAGACAAAGCGCAAAAAAATAAAAAAATAAATGTTAGTTCCATTCCCAGTGTCACAGTGCCCTCTACTGGTCAAGCTAAGATATTTTTGTCTCAAGGTATGTTGACGTATTACGACTTGTGCATAACTTACAAATAACTTAACTGTGTGAACGGGTGTCAACGATGGCATAACTTATTGCCCGCGGATGCAGGATGTATGAATCATACGTTGACATACGTCGAAAGGTTTTAAGCAGGCACAAAATTTTTGGACGACTTAGACGTATGCCTGTGTGCTTCCGCGTGCTGTTAACATATACCAAACTTACACATAACTTATTCGACGTACGCTAGCATATTGGCCAAATTTTTCATACGTTGGCGTAAGCTGGCTAAATCGTCAAGGTGTGACAGGGCCTTCAGCACTTATTTACAACAGAGGGAACATATTCCATTCTTAAGAGTTGTATAATTAGTGCTTAATTGGTTCCAGACCCGACTGTGATAAGTGGATTTCACAGAAGTAGGATTCCTTATTTATAAATCAAATATTTTCATAATTATTTTGTTTTTACGGCCTTCTAAATCCAGTTTAACATTATTAGAGCCTCGTAGACATGACATAACACCCCTATACTCACCTTACCACTCCTATTACCCAATGTAGTAGACATAATAAGAGAATATAAGACATAATATAGACTCACACGTTAGCATTAGGAGAGTCATATCACTGAGTGCTTCCTGCAGTGGCAAATGTCTCTTCAATGTAACATTAGTGACACCTAGTGAGCAGTGTAGAATACTGCATATCATCACAGTGTACTTTACTTCATTTCGACATTTTAAGCTTGAACATGCCTAATTTTGGCTACAAAATATTTGTTTACTAATAATAGGCCGTGATCAACCATGGAACAGAGGTGATTTATGCATTAATATATTTTTGAAAACCCGTGATAGAGTGAATCCATGAAATTGGAAGCGCAAACATAAAGAATAAATGTCAGTGTTGAGATTACAGTGACAACACAGACACATCCAATTTAGCGTTAGCGTTAGCCTGTTGAAAGTAATGAAAGTAATAGACGGCTGGTGGATAGGCTGTCCGTTACTTTAACGTCATTTTATGTTTGTTTGTTGCGATTGTAAACATCATTAGAAACAAAAACAGTCAACAAAGATTTTCCATGCTTGGCTTTTCGAGGAATGTCGGAGACTTCTGCCGTGTTTACCAGAGCTGTTGTCGGTCTTAAACATGCCATGTCGCCATGTCGCCTAATGCATCTTGGCCGTAAAGACCCCCGCCGGAGAGGTCTCTGCAGTAAAGATGGAGGTCCTCCATCAAAGCACGCTCCGCGTCCGTGTGTGGCCCCACGTAAAGTTCACGCGTAAAGTCGTGCTTGTGGCGTCATGCCACACCGGCATTTGCCACAGCACGTCAACGTCCCTTGTTAAAGGGCTGGTGTGGCTTTGTGAGAAAACGACAGTTCACAAAATGCACATGCAAGTTTTCCTCTTCTCTGGCCTCCTACACATGCATACATATTACTCACCTGGTGTGGGTTGAAGGTCATGACCTCAATGGCATGAATGAAACATCCTCCGATATCAGACTTTTTTTTTATATGTTTGCACGTGAAGGACTAAAGTTCAATCTGGATCAGATCTGGGTCAAACATTTTCTGGATCTTTTTATATTTAATCTACTGGTGTGACATCATCATGAAAGTGTGTAATCATGATTAGTATGTTTGTACATGTTGTATTTACACACAGGACTGAATTTCAGTCTTAATCAGATCTGGATCAAACTTTTTCATTACCAGTTTTTGAATTTATTCGTCTGATTTGACATCACGTAAGTGTGTGATCATGATTAATTTGGTTGTACATGTCACATTTGTACACAGGACTAAAATTCAATCTGGATCAGATCTGGATCAAACCTTCTCTTGAGCTTTTTAAAATGTAATCAGATGTGACATCATCATTTAAATGTGTGATCATGTTTAATATGTTAGTGCACATTACATTTACGCTGAGGACTAAAGTTCAATCCGGATCAGATCTGGATCAAATCTTTTATTTATCCTTTTAAAATTGTATCTACTTATGTGACATCATCATTTAAGTGTGTGATCATGTTTAATGATAATGTAATCTACTGGTTTGACGTCATCATAAAAGTGTGGAGTTGTGATTAATATGTTTGTACATGTTGCATTTACACACAGGACTAAAGTACAATCTGGATCAAATCATTTCTTGACCTTTTTTAAATGTAATCTACTAATGCGTCTGTGTAGGCTCTCAGTCGTACAGGAGTTCTCCATCGAGGGAAAGGCTTCTTGAGACGTCATCTGTACTTCTGTGAAGAAGGTGTCGGACGTTTCGCTCCTCATCCGAAGAGCTTCGTCAGCGAACTAACAAGTGCTGGTAGCTTGGGCCTTAAACACAGTAAGAGTGGGCGGAATTGGTGTGCCAACCCCCTCCTACTATTGGTTCCTTACACTGAGCCTGGGCGGAGTAGTGGTATAATCCTATCCTGCTATTAGCACCTCCGATAAAAGGGAAGTGTGGCTCCCTGAGTTGGGTATGAACGACTCTGATACTGGCTCGTTAGCATCTATTGTTCTGGCTCGGCCCTGGCTCCACCTCATTTGCAAGACTAAGAGCTGCAAGACAGCTCTTAGTCTTAGTCAGCTCTTAGTCTTAGTAATCTACTAATGTAACATCATAAGATAAGTGTGTGATCCTGTTTCATATGTTTATACATGTTGCATTTACACACAGGACTAAAGTTCAATCTGGATCAGAACTGGATCAAATTTTTTTCATGATCCTTTTATTACTTATTCTATGATTTGACATCATGTAAGTGTGTGATCATGTTTAACATGTTTGTACATGCCACATTTACACAGGACTACAGTTCAGTCTGGATCAGATCTGGATCAAACTTTTTCATGATCATTTTTTACATTTATTCAACTGAGTTGACGTCATTTAAATTTGTGATCATGTTTAATTTATTTGTACTTGCTGCACTAAAGTGCAATCTGGGTCAGATCTGGATCAAATCTTTTCCTGATATTTTTTTAAATTTAATCTACTGACGTGACATCATGGAAGTGTGTGATCATTTTTACTTTGTTTGTACATGTTGCATTTACACATAGGACTAAAGCTCAGACCTGGATCCAACTTTTTCATTATCTTTTTAAATTGTACTGAGTTGACATCACGTAAACATGTTATGTTTAAATTGTTTGTACATGTCGCATTTACACACAGGACTAAGTTCAATCTGGATCAGATCTGGATCAAACCTATTCTTGATTTTTACAATTGAAACTACTGATGTGACACCATCATATTAGTGTGTGATTAATATGTTTGCACATGTTGCATTTACACTGAGGACTTAACTTCAATGTGGATCAGATCTGGATCAAACTTTTTCATCATAATCTTTTGCATTTATTCTACTGATTTGACATCATGGAAGTGTGCGATCATGCTTAACAAATGAGAAGCATCCGTTAGCCTTAAATAACGTGTTGCCAGCTGAATCGTCAATCACCCGTGCACTAATTCCTTCAACCAATGGGAGACTCTCATATCCCATTTGCTTACTTACCTGTTATAAACCATCCAAGGTGATCTATCAGAGAGCAGTACACAGACTGGAAGAGAAAAGCCAAGATAAGTATGCACACTGACGTCAGTGGAGAGCAGAGATTCCTGTGGACTGAATCAGAACCAGAATCAGAAGCAAGTTATTAGTCACGCAGCTGCCATCCACTTTCACTGGCAACGTCTTTCTGTTCTTCGTCATCAACCTCAAAGTGTCGGAGAGACCACTGGAGCCTCAACAATGTTCACAGACACACACGCACACGCATTGACGCGATGCAGTGCTGTGCACATGGGAGGTTGTGCACGTGCTGATAAGACGACATCTTGAAGATCAAAATCAAAATGTCAACCATGAAAGATCAAAGGTCAATCATTTGCATCATTACCACTTGCATGACTGGTATCATTGTACATCATTGGCATCATAGGTGTCCGTGGTATCATATGTATTAGTGGAAGAGGTCCAAGTTGGCACCAGGTCCTCAAATCCTCCTCAGCATGTTGGGTGTCATGTTACGGCACACTGTGATGTGTTTGATTTATTCACGATAGAACCACTTCCTGTCCACATTGACATTCTCTAAGCTCACATGGACTCGCCATGCGTCTTGGAGCGGCTCGACAATGGCTGCTTCTCAAACTCAAAACAAGACACTGTGATGTCATTGTGACCTCATCTTCCTTTCCCTGGTCACGCGCACAAGCAAGCTCTTGTTGCTGGCAGAATTCAAGATGGATTTGAAAAAAAAAGTTAATTGGTCATGTGACAAATTTGTGCAACCAATTATTGCCAATTATTCGCTGGATTTAAAAAATTGTTAATTGAACATGTAATACATTTCTGCGACTACTTGTTGTTAGGCAGAATTTAAGATGGATTAAAAAAATGTTAATTGGTCATTTGTGCAACCACTTGTTGGTAGGCAGAATTAAAAATGGATATAATTGGTCATGTGACAAATTTGTGTAACCACTTGTTGCTGAGCAAAATTCAAGATGGATTAAAAAAAAAATGAATTGGTCATGTGACACATTTCAACCACTTGTTGCTCGGCGGAATTCAAGACGGATTTGAAAAACGCTAATTGGTCATGTGACAAATTTGCGTAACCACTTGTTGCTAGGCGGAATTCAAGATGGATTAAAAAAATTATTGGTCATGTGAGACATTTCAACCACTTGTTGCTGGGCAGAATTCAAGATGGATTTGAAAAACGTTTATTGGTCATGTGACAAATTTGTGTAACCACTTGTTCCTGAGCAGAATTCAAGATGGATTAAAAAAAATATTGGTCATGTGACAAATTTGTGCAACCACTTGATGGTAGACCGAGGGAAAGGCTTCTTGAGACGTCATCTGTACTTCTGTGAAGAAGGTGTCGGACGTTTCGCTCCTCATCCGAAGAGCTTCGTCAGCGAACTAATAAGTGCTGGTAGCTTGGGCCTTAAATACAGTAAGAGTGGGCGGAATTGGTGTGCCAACCCCCTCCTACTATTGGTTCCTTACACTAAGCCTGGGCGGAGTAGTGGTATAATCCTATCCTGCTGTTAACACCTCCGATAAAAGGGAAGTGTCGCTCCCTGAATTGGGTATGAACGACTCTGATACTGGCTCGTTAGCATCTATTGTTCTGGCTCGGCCCTGGCTCCACCTCATTTGCAAGACTAAGAGCTGTGGGTTTTGGTCTCAGTAACCTGCTGAACACAGGGTCCAAATTAAACCTCAAACCACCATTCCGATTCAATGATGGGTTCTGTTGTTTGACAAAAATAGCTTCCTTTACTCCTCTTTAGCCAAAATCTTTACCTCGCTGTCCTCAAAAGAGTGATTGGTAGCTTTAAGGTGTAGATGTACTGCTGATTGAGGACCGCTAGAATTGTCCCTGCGATGTTGATGAAGCCTTTTTTGGAGCATTTGCTTAGTTTCCCCAATGTAGTGCTCTTTGCATTCCTCATCTTTACAGTGGATGGAATAGACCACATTGCTCTGTTTTTGGTTTGGAGCCTTGTCTTTAGGATGCACTCATTTTTGTCTCAGGGTATTTACTGGTTCCAACCTATTTTAAACCAGTAAATACCCTGAGACAAAAATTGCTCTGTTTTTGGATGAGGAGCGAAACGTCCGACACCTTCTTCACAGAAGTACAGATGACGTCTCAAGAAGCCTTTCCCTCGTTGGACAACTCCTGTACGACTGAGAGCCTACACAGACGCACTTTTGTAGGCAGAATTAAAAATGGATATAATTGGTCATGTGACAAATTTGTGTGACCACTTGTTGCTGAGCAAAATTCAAGATGGATAAAAAAAAATTAATTGGTCATGTGACACATTTCAACCGCTTGTTGCTAGGCGGTATTCAAGACGGATTTGAAAATAAAGTTATTTGGTCATGTGACAAGTTTGTGCAACCACTTGTTGCCAGGAATGCGAGATGGATTAAAAAAATGATAAATGCTGATATGACACATTTGTGCAAACTCTTGTTGCTAGGAAGAATTCTATTTTTAAAAATTTCAGTCGTCTTTTCCCGAAAACACTCAAAGGAAACTACCATAAAACCTTTCATCTCTACAGGCTAACTTTGTATTAAATATAAAATACACATTTTCATGACAGTGTCATTAGTTGGATCTAATGGGGCAAGGCCTCACCTGACCCAAAATAATACAAAATCAACACTCATCAGCTTCCAAAATGGCTGTTTAATGAGTAAATGCATTTGCAACACAATGTTATTTTTATTTATGTATTTATTTATATTTTTTTACGATGAATTAGTGTCGACTTTTTACTTTAGAAGAGCACTTTACATTTCACTGGCTTTCATTCACAATATGTCCCCAAATGTAGTCCATGTCTTGCTACTAGTCCTGGACCAGGAGCAAGACATGCTTGAACAGGTCCCGCGAGACACACACATACACACGTGCACACGCACACACGCGCACACACAGACTAATCCCCCTGAAGCAGCGGCTTTAGTGTAATTCCTGCAGCAGCTGTCCACTGCTAGAAGAATTGAGAAATTGTCCTGCTCAAGTTCAGCTGCATGAACAAATGCCTCTTGGAGTGAGCAAATGAAAAAACAAATGGAATCCACACACACGCACACGCACACACACTGCTTACAGCGTGTATGTGTGTGATGTGGTGAGTCCATGGAGGTGATTTGATCTTCTGAAAGTCCAACATTAGAGATCCTGCATTAAACTGTAGTCGTGATCACATTGGATCTGGATCAGGACCAGAACCAGTTGAGGCAGCCAGAAAGAACCGAACTGAGCAACACAAGGAATCGTCACCTAGCAGAGTGAGACATCTTGTGTTTTGTCTTATAGGCAAACTTTTCCCAGCATGCCACGGGACTAACATCAGCCTGCAGTGCTCTTTGTGGCCACAGGGGGGAGATTTCTTTTGGTCACTCATCACTGTGATGTGGACAGGCTATGCAGTTATGTAAGTACAGTATGTAGTAATTACAAAGTAGTAATAATACTAGTAAGCAGTATGTAGTAGTAATTGTGTGGGTTCGGGAATAGTGCTTTATTCCGTTTTTTCTGAAAGTTCACAGATTTTCCAAAAATCCCCAAATTCTACAGAATTTTTCCCATTAAAAATGAATAGGTCATTTTTCAAAGGTCCACCATTCGAACATTTCTCAACCGATTCAAACCATTCCACACATCCATCCATCAAAGTAACATTCCAAAAATTCAAACTTCCCTCCCGACATTCCCACTTTTCCTTTGATCTTAATTACTGTAATTTCCTTTGATCTTAATTACTCCACTACTTCAACATCCATCCATTTTCAATGCCGCTTCTCCTCATTGGGGTATCCCAGCTGACTTCGGGCGACGGGCGGGGTACACCCTGGACTGGTCGCCAGCCAATCGCAGGGCACATATAGACAAACAACCATTCCATGTTTTTGGAATGTGAGAGGAAAACCCACGCACACACGAGGAGAACATGCAAACTCCACACAGAAATGCCCACGGAGAATCGAACCCAGGTCTTCCCGACCGTGACACATGACACAAACGCTCGATGGCTTTACGTTTTGCCATCTCGGTGGAATTGGACACACGCGTGTGTGTGCCAGATTGCAGGGTGACTGAACAAATTAATTTTGTAGAGCTGTGCAAGAAGTTTCCAGTCAGTCTGGCTTTGGGCTTCAGCACCAGTGCCACTGTGTGGTGTAGTTGCCATGGAGATGAGAGCACAGCCAACACGGTTTTACTGACGAATGGGAAACGAAGATAAGGTCCACATCAACGTCAGAACCAGAAGAACTCCAGAGTGACGCGCGCTGCTAAAAGAGGAAAGCTGCAATCAGAAACGAGAACCGCCAGGAGGAAAGATCTGGAATGTTCTGGAACCTCCTAACGAGCTTGTGGATGCATTATAGGTCCTGACAAGAAATACCCCTGGAAAGGTCACATACCGCCGGACCCGAAATAGCGTCATAAAGTCATCCGTCACGCAAGTGGGCGAAGGGTTGGAATGACGGGAAGCATAAGCGAGCCCGCCGGGAACATCCCAGATTACTTACCAAATTCACACGCTAACCGCGTCCTCTTGGGCCACCAGCAGAACCAGAACACTTAGTTCAGGCGTGTCCAAAGGATGCAACTTTGCCACTTCGATGTTTTGTAAGGCAGCGCATGTAGATCTGCCAACAAGTTACATATATTACACGACTTTTGTCATAAAGGTGAAAAAGCCCATTCATTATTAATTAATATCAACTTCACTCACATTTTAACCTTTTTGGCTGCATTCATCTGTTTTTCTGTTGCTTTGTTTGTCTTCAAAATAACTTGAACAGTTCTGAATGTATCTGGGTGAAATTCTCAGGAATTGTCAAAAATGGGACACAGAAGAACTGATTACATTTTGGGGGTTGATCCGGATCACCGCTTGGATCCAGGAATTTTTACAAGGATTCTTTAACATTGCAAGATCGGGCCATTTTCGGCATTTGTGCATATAACTCCACAAGGAGTGGTCAGAGCACTTGGGACAATAAATCCAGGACAAGTTTCCAACAGGTTCTACAAAATATCAAAGACTGATCCAGATCATGGAATAATTCCGGATACTATGATCCACAATATCAAAAAACAGGCGACCTTTGGAATTTTCATCATAGCAAGTGATCAACAAATGAAGCTATAAACATACAACACCGATGTCTACCAGTATCACATTTTTATGCCAGTATCGGGCCGATGATATTGATGGGCCGATAATATCGGACATCCCTAATAATCTTAATGACTGTTCTTTTCCAAAAATATGACTTTTTTCTTTTCCATAAACATTTTTCCCAACCTCATTTCCCAAAAATGGCAACTTGATTTTGTTATGTTTCTCATAATAGAGAAACTTTTTTTTTTTAAGTTTTTAATATTTAAACTTTACTCTCGTAAAAATACAGCTTTTTCCCCAGCTTTTTTATGATTTTATTCCCATAATGTTGTAACTTTTTCCCCCCAACCTAATTTTCCAAAAATGACATTTATTTTGCTTTGTTTGTTTAATATTGCAACTTTAAAAACATACCATTTTTCCTTTAATATTTCAACTATGTGCTCCAAAAACGACATTCTTTTTCTTCATGATATTACGAATGTATTCTCGTAAAACTGCAGCTCGAATATGACGTTTTTCTCTTAGGATTTCCCTTTTTTTCTCGTAAAAGAACCCATTTTCGATACCGCTTGTTCACGCGTATGCTGGAGCGAGAGACGTTCTGGACTGGTCTCGTAAAATTACATCATTTTTTTTCCATTTCTGCTGTCACAACTTTCATCTTTGTCTCAATTTCTGGTAGTTATGGCTTTATTCCGAAAATGTCAACGTCACTCGAAGTTTTGTTTGTTAAAGTCCTTCTCTACTATTTCAACTTTATGCTACTAAAATGACTTTTCCTCGTAACGTTACGGCATTATTCGTGAAAAAATACAACTTTTCCACTTTATTCTTGTCAATTTACTGCTGATTGTCAAATTATTTGCTGCTTTTTTGTTTTGAGTTTTCTCGTTAAAATGCAGCATATTAGAAAAAAGCCCCGGGGCCGCACTTCAGACGCCCCCGACCAGTGTAGTCGCCGTCAACTTTTTCATGACGAAAACGGGGCGGCTAACGTCGCTGTGTGATGACTCAGTCAGGACTTCCTTCCGTGGCTCCTGTCGCTTCAATGCCTGAAAATGCTCAATTTAGGCACAAAAAAATGTCAAACTTGCTTAAATATGCATAATTTTTTTTACTGATAATAGGCCGTATTCAACCACGGAAAAACGAGATAGACTGAAGTCGCACAATTTGAAGCGCAAAAAGGTACGACTTTACCATTTCAAATGAGGATAATGGCTAAAATGCTGACAATGCTAATGGTTAGCAGCGGCTAGCTAGACAACATTCAAACTGTGGGACGTCGTCGCGGAAAATATTTCGGCACTAAGTGGAGAGAAAAGAGCCACTTAGGAAAATGTAGCGGAATCTCAGTTTTCATATGCTCTGGTTTTCGCGGAATTGGGTTTTTGACAAAAAATATTGCCACAAGTATGTCTCAGTTGTCGTAGAACGTCTCAGTTAGCGTTAGCCCCTGACGAGAGCAGGATTGGACCTGTTTAACATTTCTATCAGCAATGCTAACACGTAGCCACCCGGCACGGCAAAGCAAGGGTCAAGTGGGGAGCACGTGACTCAACCAGGAAGTCTCCATGCAATGGATGATGCGAGGAGCAGGACAAATAATTTCTATAAATGTAGGTGTAGTTGCTATGGTTACTTGCTAGCATTAGCATAGGTTAGCGTGGGGAAGTGTGAAGCAGACGCCCACCCTCTGCTGTGAAAGCGATCCGGCCTTTGAGTTGACGGGCAAATGAAAAGAAAACAAAAAGCGGGAGCCTCTTCCCATGATCCCGTGGTCCCCGCCGCCACATGAACGATAACAACGCCATTAGCATAAATATCAAACAATGGGCGGGTCCAGATGGCCGGGATTATGTCGCCTTAAAGTCATTAGCATCACATCCTTCTCTTAAGTCCTCTCTCAGCTGCATGCTCGGATCACTTTCCTCCACCGCCGTGCGCACGGTGCACGCCCCCAGCAGAGAACCGTCTCCCAATGAGGACAGTGAACGTCTCACGCTGGCCCGCAACCCGAGAGCTCAGACGGGCTTAGAACTCCCCAGCCGGAGTTTTGATATCAATTAGATTTGTGATACTCGATCCCGCCACAGCCCGGCGCTCAACATCTGCACGGGATAATGAGGAGGGTGGGTGCCAGAGGGGGGGCACTGAGGAAACACACCAGGACTTTGGACCTTCTGACACGTCCATAAATCCAAAGTCAAAGAAGGTTCTGGTCCGGACACCTATGGAAATAGGTAAAATGCTAACTATTAACATGCTACCACATAGCACAAGTATAAGTACGTTTATACCTGTGAAAATGGATACAGGGCTAACTGTTAGCATGCTAGATTTGATAACACGCTAAATATTAGCATGCTAGCACCTAGCACCATTAGCTTAACACACAACAAATGGTTTAAGGGATCGTGAGACAAGTATCGGTACGTTTATACCTGTGAAAATAGATAAAAGGCTAACTGTTAGCATGCTAGATTTGATAACACGGAACTATAAGCGTGCTAACACCTAGTACAATTAGCATAATACACAATAAATGGGAGGAAGGATCAACACACAAGTATGTGTACGTTTAAACCTATGAAAAACGAATAAAAAGCGAACATGCTACCTTTTAGCATACTTGCACTTGGTATGTATCTAAGTTCACATCATGAAAATAGGTCAAATGCTAACTGTGAGCATGCAGTAAATAACAACACGCTAACTAGCACCCAGCACAATTAGCTGAACACACCTCATATGGCGGAAGGGATCACGACACAAGTATCTGTGCACTTCTATACCTGAAAACGTGTAAAAAGGTAACATGCTAACTGTTAACATGCTAGGAATGATTGTCACTAAGCAATACGTACTGGAAATGCAATCGGTTCAACGCGTGTGCAGAACGCGTCTCCATCCGGTCAACCTATTTTTCGGCAGTCACTTGTGAGGCATGTGTAATCTACGCTATCCGTCGATCAATTTTACGGCAGCAAGCAACACACGACCCCAACCCCACTCCCAAAAACGTTAAAATCGTTAGATTACATCATCAATCTTGTTTTTTTATGTGCATGGCTCAGATCAAGGGCACCCAAGGGTTACATTAAATGTCAAACTGGTGGATAGACCTTGGTAATGTTATCAACACAAACTTCAAACATTGCAAAACACACACCCAACATACCAGAGCTGGAGACATCTTCCATTTCCCATAGCAACCCTCCCAAGTTCACTCTTTCTTAAATGTAAAGTACATAACTCGGTGTCCACTCGGTGTTAGACTTTTGTTCAAATAATCTTATTTTACTCTTTTATACACAAAAGAATCACTTCAGTTGCAGAGTTGAGTAATTATTTCATGAATATCTACCATTGTAATCATCATGGGGTTTGTTTTCCATGGAATTATCTTCTTCAAAATTTTCATCGGCAGGCAGACTCGAAGGTTATGTACGTTTCACTAATGATTACACAACAGTTATTTTGTTTTTACACTGAGAATATTTGAATAAAACACATTAGAAACCAATTTCAGACATCATTCTTTAATTCTAAGTAGAAATCATGACAAAATGATCAGAGAAAATATTGTTAATTTCACAACAAAAGTAGACATGCTTTACATGGAACATTTCAATGTCCAAATATAGACACTTTTTTACAACATAGCCGTGCTAGCGCAAAATACAAACATGAACAGGCTTCATTTATGGTTTGGTAAGCTTCCTCACTCTATAAGCGTCAGAGTGATAGGGATAGTACACATTGTTAGAACAACTACTTCAAATACTACTCAAGTGAAGTAGAAGACAGCAAAGGGTACCCTTCATCTGAGACATGCACTTATATGATATCCATGGAAACGCAGAGCTTTTACAGAGCTCAGTGTTGTTGAATAAAGACAATAGAAGCATCCGCATGCTAACGAGCTATTTGAACAAGAGTCACTAATAAAATAACCTCCCAATATATCACATATCAGAAGTAGGAGTATTGACCATTTAAAGTATGTTCATACATTTCAAAAATAATACAAATTTGCTAAAGGACGAAGTGCTTTTCCGTATGTCTTGCGTGGTGACAATGAAAACACGCTCACTATTAACATGCTAGCAGCTAGCACAATTAGCTTAACACACAACAAATGACAGGGGAATGACTAAGCAGAAAAGGATTATCAACTGTGTGCACAACTTAGCAACGATGTAAGTTATGCCTACAAAAACGACTAAAATGTTAACATGCTAACTGTTCGGATGTACATTCATACCTATAAAAATAGCTAAAATTCCAACAATTAGCATGATGCATTCACACAACAGTAAAGATCACGACAGTACCAAGAGGCCCCTTGCACGTCCCTGCTGGGGCCCTAAAAGCTAGACAGTGCTAACTCTAGAGGGCGCATTTCAAACAGGAAGCGTGTCCCTCGGGAGAACAAAAAGCCGAGCCAGAAATTCAACCTGACCTCCTGCGTGTTCCCCTGCCAAGCGCTGCAAACGGTACGCAAACAAGCCGGCGGCCGTCTCGGGTTTCAAAGTGAAGTGGTCAGCACCAGCTGTGGACCCGGGCCCAGCTTTCCCCCCCACACAGTGAGACCAGAGCCAGGACGAAGACGGAGGAACGAGCTTGTTTGACAAAGCACAGATGTTCCGAGCGATGGGCTCAAGCTGCTTGCTGAGCGTGCCGGCGGCCATCTTGACGCTAACATGTTAGCTGAGCGCGCTAAAGATGATCTTAATAAATGCAGCTTTTCACTGATCACACAAATAAACATGTTAGCCATGCTATCCATTATGCAAATACACATTAGCCAAGCTAGTAAACATGCTCATAAACTAGTCTTTTTAGTCATCACGCTAATAAACATGTCAGCAATGCAAGTCATGATGCTACCAAACATCATATTAGTCATCATACTAGTAAATGACCTTGACGTGACTATTCGGGTTGCGTTTTTCAAAGTAAAGTCCAAAGTTAACAAGAACAAGGAAGAGGTGGCTGAAAGTCGTCTTCCGACACCAGCGTGTTGAACTCGCTGCCCATTCAGACTTTACACTTGACATTGGTGCGGAACTTAACCCCCCGCCCGGCCCCTCCCACTTTGCCCTGGCTGACCCCCGCGCCGCATTGACATTCTTCATCAATCCTTTAAGACGCTCAACATCCTCTGATCAACACAAACCTGTTGACACGTCCCGCAGCGGCCCCGCCACGCCCCGCCTCTCATTGGATCCTCGATGGGAAGAAGCTGTCTCGGGGGGAGGAGGAGGAGGGAAATGGTCGGGGTCGGGGTCGGGGGTGGGGTCAAAGTGTCTGTGGAAAGAACTTGTCTAGATGATGGTCAAGTTGAATTGTTGTTTTCAATCAATGACTTTTTCAAAATGCTTTTTGTCTCACTCCCCCTTCTTGTTTTTGCATATTGTAGCTCTACTTAAAACCTCATTAAGATCCAAATGTGCAAAATGCTAATTCTAGCAATTTTTCAACTGGTCTTAAGATTTTGATCAGGAGTGTACATCTAACCATGTTAGCCATTGTGCTCAAAAAACATTAGCCATGCTAGCAAACACATAATAAACTAGCGTTTTTAGTCATCATGCTAACAAACATTAGCCATGGTAGTGTAAGCTATTTTTTTGCGGCGCCCTTCTTTGGTACCCTCCCCACAGGATGTGCTATTATTTTGAAGGCGGGAAGTGTTGTGGTGTGTTGAGGTGACTTGATGGAAGTGGTAGAGAGACAAGCGGGCTAATAATAAACTTGCCTCCTACTGCTCCGGCTCCTGTGCTTCTGTTTACTCTGCACTCCCACAATATTAGTGGAAATCTTCATCCACTCGGTTACAGTAGTAAACATGCTAATACACTAGCTTTTTAGTCATCATGCAAATAAACATGTTAGCCATTGTGTTAAAAAAACATTAGCCATGCTAGCAACCATGTAATAAACTAGCATTTTAGTCACCATGGTAACAAACATTAGCCATGGTAGTAAACATGCCAATACACTAGCTTTTTAGTCATCATGCTAATAAACATGTTAGCCATTGTGCTCAAAAAACACTAGCCATGCCAGCAGACATGTAATAAACTAGCATTTAAGTCATCATGCTCATAAACATGTTATCCATGCTAGTCATCATGCTAACAAACATTAGCCACGGTAATAAACATGCGAATAAACTAGCTTTTTAGTCATCATGCTAACAAACATTAGCCATGGTAGTAAATATGATAATAAACTAGCTTTTTAGTCATCATGCTCATAAACATGTTAGCCATCGTCATTATGCTAACACAATCTCCACATACACACACACACACTCAGTGTTGTCCGTGATAACAGCTATCAGGCGCCGCCACACACGCCTCTCAAACGTTGACTTTTTATTTTCGTGACACGCACAATTTCACACGTCTTTTCTGGGGGCGGTCGCCAAAAATGCACTAAGAATAACACACACACACACACACACACACACACACGAAGTGGGCGCAGAGGTGAAAGTTCACGTGTGTCATAAACAACGGTAGCGGCGACGCTCGGCTACGGTCACGGTGGCCGGGGGCGACGGTGGGCGGGGAATGGGGGGGTTACTGTGCCCGCAGGAATAGGAAGTTGGTCACGGGGTCGGAGGTCGAGGGGGGTTAGTGATGTGAGGCACGCTTGTGAGTGCCCCAGTCGACAGGTGGGACGCACACACACACACACACACACACGCACTCGTCACACCTGCCCCACTTGTCAATCATCATGCAGCCGTGCACTTACAGTGACACTGATAGCTGCGTGTGTGCGGGTGCGTGAAGGTTGATACGTCACAAATGGTGTTGTCCTGGTTCTGATGGTCCCCGTGTGTCCTCTGCGGCTGGTCCAAGATGGCGTCTGTGCGCCGGGACGGCCCGTGTCCCAGCATTCCTTGCTTCGGCTCCGCCGGGCTGCTTGACTGTGGTCGTCTGTGTGCACGTTTGCTGCGTCAGTGGCAGGTGGCGATTACAACACTCATTTGTCGCGACAGTTGCAATCCACCACAACAACACATGCCACACACACGCGCACACACACACACACATTTGGGACAGAGCAGTCAGTGTGTGACGACAAATTTTTCAAGAATAAATTCGTATTATGAGGAAAAATAATGTCATTTTAGTAACGTTAAGTTGTCATTTTAGCAAAAAGTAGCAAAAACTCCTAATGTTTTGAGGAAAAATAGCATCACTGTTGTAGCATAACGTTGGAATACTAAAGAAAAAGGACGTTGTTTTTTAAAGTTGCAATGCGGAACAAAACAACAAAGTCGTATTTGGAAAATTAGGTTGTGGAAAAAGTTGCAATGTCAAATATTGTGGAAGTAAAGTCATAACTAGAAAAGCACTCGGAGAGAGTGCAGACCTCCGCCGAGCACCATACATGATAACATTAGCATGCTGACTGCGAGCATGATAGTGTGAAGTGTATAATAGTATATAATAGTCTACCTATGAAAACAGCTAAAAATGCTACTATGCTCATGTTAGCATGCATATTACCCCAATTTTAGCCTCCCTGCACTGGCTGCCTGTGTGTTTTACAGTAGAATTGATTTTAAGATTTGATTGTTTGTTTTTAAGGCTTTGAATGATCTGGCCCCCCCGTACATCTTCGACATCATCCAATTTTACACTCCAGCACGCACTTTGAGGTCCGAGATAAGACTTAAGACCAGGGGAGACCAGGCCTTTTCCGTTGTTGGCCCAAAGCTGTGGAACTCTCTACTCCCCCAAATGTAAAAACGGCCCCCATAATCGTCTTAAAACCCACTTTTATTTTCTGGCGTGAGTCGTGTGGTCCTCTGTCTCTTTTATTCTTTTTTTAGTTTTGATGGTTTTATCCATTTTAGTTTTTTAATTTAATTTTTAATTTTTATTTTTTATTTACTTTTACTTATTATTTATGGTTTTAGTAGTCTGTGCAGCACAGTGTTTATAAAATGTGCTATATAAATAAAGTGGATTGGATTGGATTAGCAATGTTAACATGCTAACATTAGCATGCTAATACTTAGCATAATAGTGCTAAGTGTTTATGGATGTGTCTACCGATGAATACGGCTAGAAATGCTGCTATGTTAATGTAAGCGTGCTAGCAATGCTACCATGCTAAAGATAGCATGCTAACACCTAGCATAATAGTGCTAAATGTTTATATGTGTCTACTATGAAAGCGGCTAAAAATGGTACTATGCTAATGTTAGCATACGAACAATGCTAAGGTGCTAATGTTAACATGCGAACACCTAGCATGATAGTGCTAAGTATTTACAAAGTGTCTTATGTTTAAAAATGGCTAAAAGTGCTACTATGCTAATGGTAACATGCTAGCAATGCTAACATGCTAACATTAGCATGTTAACACCTAGCATGATAGTGCTAAGTGTTCATATGTGTCTACTCATGAAAATAGCCAAAGATGCTAGTATACTAACATTAGCATGCTATTTAATCAAATCAAATTTTACATACGCAAGTACAACAACATTTTATTTTATTTTAAAGGTACTGTATGTGTACTGGGCCGCACGGTGGTCTAGTGGTTAGCACGTTGGCCGTTGGCATTTCTGTGTGGAGTTTGCATGTTCTCCCCGTGTGCGCGTGGGTTTTCTCCGGGTACTCCGGCTTCCTCCCACATTCCCAAAAACATGCATGTTAGGTTAATTGGCGACTCTAAATTGTCCATAGGTATGAATGTGAGTGTGAATGGTTGTTTGTCTATATGTGCCCTGCCATTGGCTGGCCACCAGTCCAGGGTGTACCCCGCCTGTCGCCCGAACTCAGCTGGGATAGGCTCCAGCATGCCCCCGCGACCCTAATGAGGATGAAGCGGTATAGAAAATGGATGGATGGATGGATGTGTACTGCAGTTTATTAAAGTAAAATAAAATAACATAAAATAGCAAATCTACCCACAGTATCTTTCTCAACACTCAGTGTCGATAAAAGTAATCATAAAATCAACTATTATCAGTCATAAATACAATAAAAATTATTTGATTTGATTTGATATGATTTGAGCACATGGTGCTGACATGCACTTTCCAAGATGGCTGCCCACGCAGAACATTGTCTGCATTTTTCATTT
This sequence comes from Dunckerocampus dactyliophorus, assembly GCF_027744805.1. Classification (NCBI taxonomy): domain Eukaryota; kingdom Metazoa; phylum Chordata; class Actinopteri; order Syngnathiformes; family Syngnathidae; genus Dunckerocampus; species Dunckerocampus dactyliophorus. Next base: position 30,286,582 of record NC_072823.1, on the reverse strand, counting down.
GGTGTGAAAGTGTATCATTGACACGATAGCACAGTGTGTGTGTGTGTGTGTGTGTGTGTGCGTGTGCGTGCCGGTGAGTGTACTTGTGTCTAAGCAGCGGTGCTGCACACACGCACACACACACACACACACACACACATAGACAGTTCACACACACTTTGTTTTACTCGTAACTTCATGTCCTCAAACATGAAGGACAAGTCAAAGTTGTTTACACAAGCCAAAGCTTGTTCTCTCTAGGGGGCGCTAACTCTGCTCTACTGAAATGGCGTGAGTGCAGTTGCGTGTTGGTGTGTGTGTGTGTGTGTGTGTGTGTGTGTGTGTGTGTGTGTGTGTGTGTGTGTGTGTGGGACCCCTGGGACTCTCCGATTGCAGGCCTGCAGACTGACTGGCACCCTCAAAGTAGCTTCTTCATCCTGGAGACAGCTGTTGTCTCCGTGACGACATGATGGACCAATGAGGGACAGGCAGTGAGGGGGGAACTCTCTTGTGTGTGTGCGTGCGTGTGTGTGCGTGCGCGTGTGTGTATGTGTGTGTGTGCAGTTGGCAGGCAGCAGTAAACAGCATTCCTTTGGTCCCGCTGAGGCATAAGAAGAGTCAGCAGCTAACGTGTTAATTGTCTCGATTTTGGTGAAGAAGAATCAAATAATTTGTGTTTTATGTGCCCAACACTCCAGCACCAGCTAGCCTGGGGGTCAAGCGTCAAGGTCAAGGCCAGCCAATAGCCTGAGGTTCCTGACCGAAAAAAAAAATCTTGAATAATCAAAGATGTCGTTGCCATAACAGCCATGTGCGTCTGAAATCCCGGCAGTCCCTGAAGTGTCCAAACACAGGCCACGACTTCTAGATCGGGTGGCCACTTCAAGGTTGTCCGGTGACCTTTGAGGGCCCCGTCTTGGACGGGTGACGACGTCATCACTCAAGCAGCCAAGCGAGCAGGAAGGTTAGTCGTCACGGCAACCGCAGCAGCACCCACGCCGCTTTCACTTCTGAGACGTCTCGTTAAGCGTCACCGCTGCTGCTGAATTTGGGGCGCCCTGATGCCGACCACCACGTGTACGCCTGGTCACTTCATGCAGTAAAACGCAGTAACGCCGCTGGCGTGATGGCTTTGGCGTTCTGGAGAACCACGGTAGAGCGGGACCAGCAGTGCTATGAGCCGCCTTTGAGTCATCACAGTGCATGGAGCCCCCGGTGGATTCAGGTGTGTGTCAGTAACACGATTGCTGCACCAATTCCAATACATGCTGCAGACTTTTCCCCACTTTTATATGTTACTTTCCCTTTTGTTGTCATTCAACATAGCAGACTTTGTTATGAAATAATTCCAAATGTTTGAACAGTGATTTTACTGTAGTATAAATTGTGTAGCTGTTGCTCACTGTAAACTGGAGCGAGTGCATGCATACTCCACGAGAACGACAGGGTTAACCAACGCTGAGAAAGGTGTCTCCTCTGCGTTTTTTTGGTTGTTTCCTGAACTTTTTTCCCCATTATGATGCAGCATCTCAGCAATAGCGTTTTCCGAAATCCATATTTAAACAATTAGTAGGAGTTCTGGCTGCGCCTACAAATTCTGTCCATAAAAGTAAGTAAAGTGAAAACAGAATCGGTGACAAAGGGCAGCTCTGGCGGAGTCCAACCCTCAGTGGCGCAGCCAGGACGCCTCCCGGACGCCTCGCTGGGGAGGTGCTCAGGGTTCAGGAGGCCTCGAGAAAGACCCAGGACACGTTGGAGAGACCATGTCTCTCAACTGGTCTGGGAACACCTTGGGATCCGCCAGGAGGAGCTGGACCAAGACCCCTGCAACCTGACCTCGGATAAGCGGAGGACGGCCAGTAGTAGTTCTGAAGTACACGAGATGTCACAAGAAGAGAACTCGGCCATAAATTAGCTGTATTAGACGCAGGGTTCAAAGTAGCGGCTCATACACTGGAATTCCGGTATTTGCCAGCAGCCCTTGGAGTTGTCTCACGGCAGCCCAGGCCACAAGCAGTCATCATAAATAAACTGAATACTGAATCCATGATCAGTATTGGCCAATCTCACTCATGGATGATCGGTATCAGAATCAGCAGTCTTCATTAAGACCTGCCCCTCCTTATCCAAAGTGTCATGACGTGGACTCTGCTCAAAGATTTTCACAAAGAAAGTTGGCAACACTGCGAGACTACGATGGAGCCAATCACAAGGCTGCGAGACAGCAGAGACACAGGAAGTGATGGCTTGATTGAAAGGAGAGTCGCCCCCCCAAAGTATGCGCCGAAGATTCTTGTGCCTCCGCCGGGGTATGCCAGCGATGGCGGCTCGCTAATCCTCAGAGCGGTCTCCACACTAAAATAGCACCGTGGGCGGAGTCACGCCAGCCACACTGACGCTCTCTCCAGGAATTAGTCTTCCCTTCGTTGTCTTGATTGCTCAGTATTTGTCAGTCACAGCCAGAGAGGCCTTAGCCTTTGACACAGGGTGGCATTAAATAAGCATGGCTTCTTCCTACTCCTTTTCGGACACTGTAAAAACATTGATAATAGGAAATGATGTCAGGCACCAAGAGACAGGACTTGCACGTTGCACTGGAAGGCGGGGGGGACAGCGGAAATAATTGAGAACCACTGGTTTAGGGCAATGAGAAGCATGCAATACTTTTTATGTTACCTACCACCGATACCTAACCAAAGACACCCCTATTATTTTTACTACATTTTCACTCCATTTTAAAGACAAAAATGGAGCTTTGGTGTTACAGTACTGTTTGTTTGATACGCTTCTACCCAACGGGGATGTGTTCAGGTGTTCAGGCGTCCTGTCCTATTAAAAGTGTCTTCTTCTAGAGCAGGGGGCGGCAATCCGCAGCTCTTCAGCCTCCTTTACGATGCTTGAATATTTCAAGTGGGGAAAATGCCGTTTTTTAAAAGAGTGAAAAAATTTAGACTTTATGTAAGACAGTGAATGCATCCCGGCTGAGTTCTGACTGGTGACTGGATGAGCACGAGGAAGGGAGGTATTATGTTGTCATAGGTCAAATGAAGAAAGATTCAAACGTTTACAAGTTTAGAAACTGTTGTTTTAAGTTGATGTTTTGCTCCTCCAGGCTATTTTCCTTTAGTCGGCGAGTGGGCAAAATGGCTATTTTGATAGTAAAGGTGGCCAGCCCCTATTCTAGAATGTTCTACAGAAAAATAATACTATTTGATAACAATAAAAAGACAGTGATACATCCATACAGCCTTAAGACATTACAGATGACGATAAGAATAATAATACAGTAATTCCTCGGTAGTGGTGGTTCATTGGTTCCAGACCCGACAGTGATATGCAAATTTCTGTGAAGTAAGATTCCTTTTTTATGAATGTAATGTTTTGGTAGTTAGAGCACAGATAACCTGTTTTAAAACCTAAATACGGCTTTTAACATTATTAGAGCCCTCTAAAAATGAAATAATACCTCTATAGTCACCCTGACACTCCTATTACCCAATAGAGTAGACATAATACATAATACATAGAAACATTGTTTACGACCTTTTAAATACGGTTCTTAACATTATTAGTCTCATGTTCCGTGTGCTGCTCTGCTTCCCTCTATCTGCTATGTGTTGCAGCACACCACCAAGTCTAGCAGGAGGAGCTGATTGACACACCTGTGTGCAATTATCAGCCAGCCCTGCAGCGTGACCTGCACTCATTGCCAGATTGTTACCTGCTTTTTACCTGCTACATGCTCCTCCCAGCATTGTTCTCTTGTGTTTAGCAACTCTCTGGTCATTTTTTGCTTCTGCTATTGCTTGAACCACAGTGTCCCCTGCCAGGCTTTTTCCTGCAGTGGTGAGTGCTAGTTTTTGCCTGTGATTCCTGCTAGGTTCACAGCAGCCTTTTCAGTTGTATATTTCCTCTCTGCTACCTTTTTTGCAGCACCTTTAGTTCAACAATCTGGCCAGTCCTGGATCCCGCGGAGCTCGAGCCCTTCTGTGCCGTCCTGTCACACCAGGGGAATTAGTTGGCACCTCCCCTTACCGCGAGCATTGCCAACCCACCACCGCCGCCAACCTTGACTTTCACCCCGCACCGTGAGCCGAACATTCCTCACCCACCACGATTCTCGGGAGAATCTGTGTCTTGTGAACAATTTTTGCATCAAAGCACTCTTGTTTGACCAACAGCCTCGCACTTACACCTCCGACCAGTCCAAGATAGCTTTCATTATGAGCCTGTTAACTGATAAAGCAGGCGTATGGGCTATAGCCGTGAGTAAGGCAAAGGCGGACGGCCGCTCCAATCTTTCAGTTTTTTTGACTGAAATGAGGAAAGTTTTTGACCACCCCATTAGGGGTAGGGAGGCAGGTAGCCGCCTTTTGGACCTTAAACAGAAGAGGCGCTCGGTGGCGGCTTTTTCAATAGACTTCAGGGTATTGGCGGAGACGTGGCACTGCACAGAAACACCTCTGCCTTTGCTGTGGAGGGGGCTGACCACCGTATCGCTAATTGTCCTGATTGACCAGCTCGATGACCTGGATCACCACACAATCAAGGAGAGGCGGCCAGTATCCTCTCAGGATCAACCCACTAAAGGGGATTGATCACCTTCTCCTGTGTGTGAGTATGAGAAGGAGAGGCTGGCTCGCACTACTAATGTCTACCAACACTCAGAGACTCCAAATCCTTGGGATAATTACAGGGGGAGGCAAGAGTGTGTCGACAGTCACGTTGATGCGTTGTGGGCGTATTCAATCCAGGGGTGTGGGAGGCCGTTGGGGCCGATGATAGTTTTTTGCCAAGGTTAGATTACAGGATCCTAAGGAGGTTCACTCGTTCGATGGACGTTCATCTGCTAGGGTTACTCACCAGACCCGACTATGATTCGAACCATAACCTGGTCGTGGGGAAGTTATTGTGATGCCAGCTGTCTACGCTTTGCTGTGCCCCAGAGCTCCGTTTCAAAGATAGATATCACGGCTGTTCCTGAGAACTATCACAACCTAAAGTTGGTATTTCGTAAGGATACAGCACAGAGCCTCCCTCCTCATCGACCTTATGACTGTGCCATTAAGTTGCTTCCGGACGAGCCGTTGCCTAATGCCACATTATATAATGTTTTTGGTCCGGAGCAACAGGCGTTAAAGGATTACATTTCCCCCTCACTCGCCGCAGGACTCATCCGCCTCTCGTCCTCTTCTCTGGGGGCGGGTTTTTTCTTTGTCGAAAAGAAGGATAGGTCCTTGCGACCCTGTATAGACTACCGGGGGTTAAACGAAATAACTGTTAAGAATCGGTATCCATTACCTCTTATGAACTCTGCATTTTCCTTCTTTCTCTGCCAAGACATTCACTAAGTTAGATTTACGGAATGCTGACCATCTTATATGCATAAGGGATGGAGACAATTTGAAGATGGCTTTCAATACACCGTTAGGACAATTTGAGTACCTTGTCATGCCATTTGGCCTCACCAATGCTCCAGCGTTTTTTTCAGTGCCTTATAAATAATGCGTTAAGAGATATGCTTAACCAATTCTACTTTGTTTATTTACAGTAGATGATATTTTCAAATTTGTTACAGGAGCATGTGCAGCATGTGTGTCAGGTACTTCAGCATCTTTTGCAGAACCGTCTGTTTTTGAAGGCCGAGAAGTGCGAGTTTCACTCGTCTTCTGTCACATTTTTGGGGAATATTGTGGAGAAGGACAAGCTTATAGCCGAGCCCGCCAAGATCCAGGCGGTGGTCGATTGGCCTTCTCCTACATCAAGAAAGCATTTGCACAGGTTCTGGCGAACTTCATCCGCAACTTTAGCGTCAAAGCAGAACCTCTGACAAGTCTGGCTTCTGTTAAAGTACCTCTTGTCTGGACCCCTGAGGCGGAGTCAGCGTTTACTAAACTCCAAGTATTATTTACCACTGCTCCGGTGCTCACTCATCCTGATCCTCCTTTACAATTTATTGTAGAAGTCGATGCGTCGGATACAGGAGTGGCCGCCGTCCTTTCCCAGAGATCCCCAGTCAATCACTGCATCGTGTGCGAACAATAATGTGAGTTCTTCTTGCGTTGCCTCACACTTGCAGAAGGGAACTACTGTATGACGTGGGGAATCAGGAGCTGCTGGCCATCGTTCTTTCGCTGGGGGAGTGGAGACATTGGCTGGAGGGTGCTGTCCAGCCATTTGTGGTGATCACGGACCTTGGCGTATACTGTATCTGTACTGCTCAAAGGCTTAACTCCTGGCATGCACGTTGGTCATTATTCCTAACAAGATTAAACTTTTCGATAACATATAGACCGGGATCGTGGAGCACCAAGCCTGACGCCCTATCACGAGTCTTCGGCCCATCGAGGTGGACAAGGATCCGGAGGCCATTGTACCTGTTGCCAGGGTATTGGGGGCGTTACAGTGAGAGGTGGAAAGGAAGGTGACCGAGGCCACAGCTGGATGGATCCGCCGATGCCAGGAAAGAAGACTGTTCGTCCCAGCACAGTTAAGGTCCGAAGTGCTGCAGTGGAGTCACACCGCCAAGGTGTCCTTCCATCCAGGAGTTAAAGGGACTCAATTTGTGGTGGCCCAAAAGTGGTGGCAATGACTGCTGACGTCAACGAGTTTGTTTTTGCCTGCTCTGTCTGCACCAGAAGTAAGCCCCCCTATCGCCCACCGGCCGGTCTGCTTCAACCACTTCCAATACCGTCCCGCCCGTGGTCTCACATCGCGTTGGACTTCATTACTGGTCTACCCCCGTTTTACGGTAACACTTGTCATTATGAAAATTGTGGACAGATTCTCCAAGATGACACATTTTTTGCCTTGCCCAAGCTGCCTTCTTCCTTAGGATGTGGTATCGGACAGAAGACCCCAGTTTTCATCCCGTGTATGGAGGAGTTTTTGAGGGCGTTGGGAGCAACGGCTAGCTTGTCATCTGGACACCACCCACAGTCTAACGGCCAGAGAGAGCGGGACAACCAGGACCAGGAGGTGGCACTGCGGTGCGTCTGTCATCGGCATCCCTCCTCGTGGTTATCCCACCTCCCCTGGATGGATTAACCCCCACAACTCGCTAATCTGCTCGGCTACGGGTATGTTCCCGTTTAAAGCCGCATTTGGATACCAACCTCCACTCTTTCCTTCCCAGGCGTCTGAAGTAGCCATTCCCGCCGTTCACCTGCACCTCCGTCGAGCCCACCGCGTCTGAAGACCCCAGTTTTCATCCCGTGTATGGAGGAGTTTTTGAGGGCGTTGGGAGCAATGGCTAGCTTGTCATCTGGACACCACCCACAGTCTAACGGCCAGAGAGAGCGGGCCAACCAGGACCAGGAGGCGGCACTGCAGTGCGTCTGTCATCGGCATCCCTCCTCGTGGTTATCCCACCTCCCCTGGATGGATTAACCCCCACAACTCGCTAATCTGCTCGGCTACGGGTATGTTCCCGTTTAAAGCCACATTTGGATACCAACCTCCACTCTTTCCTTCCCAGGCGTCTGAAGTAGCCATTCCCGCCGTTTACCTGCACCTCCGTCGAGCCCACCGCGTCTGGCGTGACACCCGCGCAGCCTTGTCCAGGGCAGCCCGCCGCAATAGGCAGTTGGCAGACCGCCACCGGATCCCTGCATCCTCCTACCAAGCAGCACAGGAAATATGGTTTTAATCCCGGGACTCATCATTGGCCGGCACCGTAAGAAGTTGGCGCTAAGATTCATGGGTCCGTCCTTATTGATTCCATCGTCAATAACTCCTCTGTCAAGCTCAAGCTACCGCCATCGCTGAAGGTCCACCCTGTTTTCCATTTTAGATTCGAGGAGAAGGGGTAGGGGGCTGCAGTATCTGGTCGACTGGGTGGGATATGGACCAGAGGAGCGCTCTTGGGTATCCCGCTCCTGTATCCCCAATCCATCTTTGATCCGTGACTTCCACTGGCTCCATCCCCATCAGCCAGCCCTCTTAAGCTGCTGTGTGACCTGTATTCGTTGCCAGATTGTTACCTGCTCTTCGCCTGCTTGCTGCTCCTCCCAGCATTGTTCTCTTGTGTTTAGCAACTCTGTGGTCATTTTTTGTTTCTGCTATTGCTTGTACCACAGTGTCCCCTGCTTTTGCTGCAGGATGAGTGCTAGTTTTTGCCTGTGATTCCTGCTAGGTTCTCAGCAGTGTTTTCAGTTGTATTTTTCCTCTCTGCTACCTTTTTTGCAGCACCTTCTAGTTTTTTCCCTGCTTGTTTCCCGTGCTGGCAGCGTTCTTATTTTTTTCCCTGTGACCAGGTCCGGGTAGTTTTTGGTTGTACAGTCAAACCTGTCTTAGCGGCCACCTTTATAGAAGGGCCACCTGCCTATTGCAGCCACTGAAAAATCCCCCCCAGCAAATTTGCATGTTATAGACCCTGTGTATAGCAGTCACCTGTCCAACACAGCCAGCAGCCACCCATTTTGTCTCCCTTGGTCAATATCTGACTGCATATAGCAGCCAAATTACCAACTCAAGTAGAAGCTTCATGCACGAAAAAGTTTTGTTTTTCAATCAATGAAGGCGTCGTGTGTAGACTTTAATTACTGAGTCCTAGCTCAGTCACAATCATTCACAAGATCCACACAAACTGTCAGTTGTTCCACATAAAAAAGCCGTCTTCTTTTGAACTTGCTATTTCCTGGTCAAACATGTAACTTTAAGAGCATTTACACCAAAACATTACCGCAAAGTAGGCTGGGAACAGGACGTGCCCCCAGCGATGCTACAATAAAAAAAAAACATATGCTAGCATGCATGCAGCAGCGGGAGCAAAACTGAGTTCGGTTGTACTTAACTGAAGTATTTTATCAGTTATCAGTTATTATTAAGCCTCTAGCTTCCTTTTAGTAATTAAAAACCTTGGCTATGATTGCACTACATTGTCATGTAGACCTACAAAGTACACTTGGAAGAACAAGAGGTGAATAAATGTATTGCAATTGATGTGAAACTGATGAGGGGTAGGATTAAATAAGCTTTGCTTCTTCCTACTCCTTTTTGGACATGCAAAATTGTGAATTGTACTATGTGATGTGCTACTGTTTGACTCATATGCATGTTCAGGATGAATTAAAACCATGAACCATGAACCATGATAATAACCAGCCTAGTAGTGCTGTACAACTTTTATCAGCAGTCCGCAGTGCCCTCTACTGGTCAACATTATTTTTTTTTCCCCCTTTTTTTTTCTTTTTTTTCCTCTACTGGTCAACATTCAAATTGGACGCCAACCTGTCTATAGAGGCCACCTGTCTATAGCGGCCACTTTTGCAGACTCCCTCTAGTGGCTGCTATAGACAAGTTTGGCTGTACTTTGTATTTTTGTGTTACTGTTTTTATTCCACTTGGTGGACACCTTTTGTTAGTAAATTTTATTACACGGACTGACTCGCCTCTGCAATTGAGATCAAGTACTTTTGGCTGTGGCCAATCTCAACAATTAGAGCCCTCTCGACATGAAACAACACCCCATTATCACCTTTACACTCATATTACTCAATATTAATATAGTAGATGTAATAAGAGAAAATAAGATGTAAATAATACATAATATAGACTCAAAAATGTTAGCATTGTCTTTGTTCTTTTTAACTTCCTGTTCTGTAGAGTACTTCCTGTGGCGGCTATTGTCTCATCAATGTAACATTACTGACACCAAGAGACCACCTAGTCTTTGAAGTACAAGTAGTGTCTTCTGAAATCCTTAGTTTTGTATTTTACTTCATTTAGCATTTTTATGCCTAAACACTTAGTTGATGCCAAAAATATGTAAAATTAGCTTAAATATGGATTTTTTTTTCAAAAAACAGGCCTTAGGCAACCACAAAATAGCGATGATTTATTCTTTTTTTTTTTTTTTAGAGATGCATCCATACAGCAATAACAGCATGTATAAAAAATGCACGTTTCCTGATGGAGGAAAGAGTGTGATGTTGCCGTTTATGCGTTTCCCAGATGGGCAAACACCTGTCACGCTGAGTCAATGACCCCAAGTCAGCAGGCCAAAGGTCGTGAGGAAGCCCAAACGTTGACTGAGCGTTGTCAGAAAATGATGAAATCATCGCACCCTCTAGCCCATTTATTATTGGCTTTATTCAGAAAGTTGTGATACCAACATGTCCGTATACTCTCAGATCCTGGTATCGATCCTCATTTTACAATATGGCTATTTGGACACATTTCGGGTAGATGTGTGTGGAAATTATTACAATTATTACAATTTCAAACGGTGACAGTCTTCATGTTGTTGTCTTGGCAGGAACTACTATTCCTTCCAACTCTTATTTGCTTGTATCAAATTTTGTGCTGATTCGGAACAAATTGGCCACTTTAAATTACAAGTAACATATATGTTACTATTATTAGTAGTAGCAGTAGTAGTATACCTGCGTGGTATGTCTTGTATTGTCTATAAATATACTGTAGGTGTAAGCACAGTAAATTGGTAGAAAAGCATGAATATGAATAAAGTTTGCTCAGTAGCATTTGCAGGAGCGGATTGAGCTTTTCTGAATAGGGGGGCGTGTCCGAGGCCGTAGGCCGAGGCGCTGGAAATGGAGTGGCGGGTCTGGGGGTACTCCCCCAGAAACATTTTTAAAATTAGACCTCATTTCCTGCAATCTGGTGATATCTGAGGCCAATTTTATGTCCTTAATTTCAAGAGTTTGTTATTATTTTTATCCTTGGAATATATCGTTTAAGCCAAAACATTCTATTTAGAAAATGACCGGTACTAGGAGAAACCCATTTTAGCTCAATTTCCTGAAATATTTTCCAATTTGAAGCAGCTGTAAATTCCGAGGATTTGAGTATAATTTTATGTCACTAGGGATCGCTTTTCTGGTTCATTTTCATTGAGAATAGACAACAGTTTGTTAAGTCCGTGGTGTGGTTTGGACCCCAGATGCAGAGGCTGAGAGCTGGTGTGGTTGTAAAGGAACTTTTAATAATAAAAAAAATGCAAAAAGGCAGTTCCACAAACAGAAAGCGATGGTGTCTTGGCAAAAGAGGGAACAGAAAAACAAATAAAGGCAACACCATGAAGATCAGTACAAACTTGGGGAGTAAAGCTGGATGGCAGGGAGCGACAGGGTCCAGAAAGGCGTAGCACGAGGATTGTATAGTAGGAGTTCTGGGACGAGTAGCCAGCTGTAGCGAGACAATAAACCAGCGGCTGCCAGCTGCGGGCAGTCAGCTTAAATAGGTATAGACTAAATGAGCTACAGGTGTGCCCAGCGTCCCCGCCTCCAGCATGCTCAAGGTGTGACTGCAAAAAGAGAACACAGGCCAGGAGAAGGCAGGTACCAAGGCAACACAGCACATCAACCACCAGTGCTCACTGGCAACTGTGACAGTACCCCCCCCCTTAATGGGCGCCACCCGGCGGCTTACCTGGCTTCTCCGGGAAGCGCTTGTGAAAGTCCGAAATGAGGGTGGGGTCGAGAATGAGGGACCGGGAGATCCAAGAGCGATCCTCAGGGCCGTACCCCTCCCAGTCCACCAGATACTGGAAACCCCTGCCCCTTCTTCTCACGTCCAAAATGGCCTTGACCGTGAATGCAGGGTAGCCGTCGATCAGCCTAGGAGGAGGAGGAGGCACCTCCGGAGGGCTGAGGTTGCTGGAGGTGACTGGCTTGAGGAGTGAGACGTGAAAAACCGGGTGTATCTTGAGGGATTCTGGCAGAAGGAGTCGAACTGCGGACGGGTTCAAAACACGATCCACAGTGTAAGGGCCGATGTACCTGGGTTGGAGCTTCTTGGAGTCTGTTTGGAGGGGTAGATCCCGGGAAGAAAGCCACACCCTTTGTCCTGGCTTGTAGTCTGGGGCGACTGAGCGATGGCGGTTGGCTAGGCGTTGGTTGCGCTCTGAAGTCCGGCCCAGAGCTGCCCGTGTGTTGCGCCAAGCCCGGCGGGCCCGGTGAAGGTGGGCAGCCACGGAGGGAACTGCCACCTCTGACTCCAGGGAAGGGAATGCTGGGGGTTGGTAACCATAGGCAACGTGGAACGGAGAAAGGCCCGTGGCGGAGCAGACAAGGGTATTGCGAGCATACTCGATCCATGGCAGGTTGAGGGACCAGGAGGCGGGCTGCTGATGGCAAACGCAGCGAATGGCCGCCTCCAGGTCCTGATTGGCTCGCTCTGTTTGGCCGTTGCTCTGAGGGTGATAGCCCGAGGACAAGCTGGGTGATGCTCCGAGGGACTTGCAGAACGCCTTCCAGACTGCTGATGTAAACTGTGGGCCTCTGTCCGAGACCACATCCAGAGGGATCCCGTGGAGTCTGAAGGCGTGGGAGACAAGTAGGTCTGCCGTTTCCAGGGCAGACGGAAGCTTGGGGAGCGCGATGAAGTGCGCCATTTTAGAAAAGCGGTCTACTATGGTGAGAACGACTGTATTTCCATTGGATGAGGGAAGTCCTGTCACAAAGTCCAGTGCAATGTGGGACCAAGGGCGGGAGGGGATGGGAAGCGGTCGTAAGAACCCCGCCGGGGCCAGATGCGATGGCTTGTTCCGCGCACAAGCTGGACAGGCGGCCACAAACCTCTGGACGTCGGCTCGGAATGAGGGCCACCAGAACCGTTGCGCCAGCAGGAAGGCGGTGCGGGAGACTCCGGGGTGACATGCAACCTTGGAACCGTGGGCCCACTGGAGGACCTCGGAGCGAAGTCCCGGGATGACAAACAGCCGGGCCACCGGACATCCCTCTGGGACGGAGACTTCCTTTGCCGCGTTGGCCACCCGCCGCTCGATGTCCCATTGCAGGGCCCCCAGGATCCGGGACTGGGGAACGATGTACTCCTGGCGGGGTTCCTCCAGGACAGGTGCGTGTAGTCGGGAGAGGGCGTCAGGCTTGCAGTTTTGGGAGCCCGGGCGGTAGGTCAGGGTGAAGTTGAAACGTGTGAGGAAAAGGGCCCACCGTGCCTGTCGGGGGTTGAGGCGCTGAGCGGATCGGAGGTATGACAGATTCTTGTGGTCGGTGTGAACAATGAACGGGAGCTCGGAGCCCTCCAGCCAGTGCCTCCACTCCTGCAGGGCTAAGATAAGAGCCAATAATTCTCTGTTACCTATGTCGTAATTTCGTTCGGCCGGGGTCAGGCGGCGAGAGAAGAAGGCACAGGGGTGGATCCTCTGGTCATCGCTAGAGCGCTGGGAGAGGACGGCTCCTACGCCGGAGTCGGAGGCGTCGACCTCGACAATGAATTGAGAGGAGGGATTGGGGTGGGTAAGCACAGGAGCCGAGGTGAATAAAGATTTAAGTCTACTGAATGCAGCGTCTGCCTCTGGGGTCCACGTAAACGGGATTTTAACAGATGTGAGCTTCGTCAAAGGTTCGGCTACCCGGCTAAAGTTCCTAATGAAACGACGATAGAAATTGGCAAAGCCCAGGAACCTCTGAAGAAGCTTCCTTGATGTAGGAACGGGCCAGTCGACCACAGCCTGGAGTTTAGCTGGGTCGGGACTAAGTTGGCCCCGTTCCACAATGAACCCCAGAAAGGAAACGGATGATGAGTGAAAAGAACATTTCTCCGCCTTAACAAATAGTTTGTTCTCGAGCAATCTTTGGAGTACTAGCCGCACGTGCTGGACGTGCTCCTCAAGCGACGAGGAAAAAATTAGGATGTCGTCCAAATAAACGAAAATGAAACGACCAAGCATGTCTCGCAGGACGTCATTGATGAAGCTTTGAAATACGGCTGGAGCGTTGGTGAGCCCGAAAGGCATGACGAGATATTCAAAATGTCCGAGAGGGGTATTGAAGGCGGTCTTCCATTCGTCACCCTCTCGGACACGGACAAGATGGTAGGCGGAACGGAGGTCGAGCTTAGTGAAGATTGTGGCGGAGTGGAGGGAGTTGAAGGCGGAATCCATAAGCGGTAATGGGTATTTATTTTTGACTGTTATATCATTGAGAGCGCGGTAGTCTACACAGGGGCGTAAGGACTTATCCTTTTTCTCCACAAAAAAAAACCCAGCAGCTAATGGAGAAGAGGAGGGGCGAATGAGGCCAGCATCGAGGGATGTGGCGATATAAAGTTCCAAAGCCTCCCTTTCGGGTTTAGAAATGTTAAATAGCCGCGAGGAAGGAAGGGTAGCCCCGGGGAGTAACTCGATGGCACAATCATAAGGTCTGTGCGGAGGGAGTGACTGAGCTTTCTCTTTACTGAACGCTTCCCGGAGGTCGTGGTACACCGGAGGCACCGAGGTGAGATCAATTTTTTCTGGAAGTTCAATGTGAGCGGACCGAGTGCGTGGAAACGCAGATTTGAGGCAGTGTGTGTGACAAAAAACACTCCAATTGATAATGGAGGATTTAGTCCAATCAATATGGGGGTTGTGTTTAAGCAACCAGGTAAGCCCTAAAACGATGGGTGCTGAGCGGGAAGGAATGACGAGGAAGCTCATGGACTCTGAGTGATTACCAGAAATGCGGAGAAGAAGTGGGACAGTTTGGTGTGTGATAGTGGCCAGGTGACGCCCATCAAGAGAACGCACCACTCTTGTCTCATTGAGTTCTAACACAGGAACACAATGTTGTTTAACAAAAACCTCATCAATAAAATTGTCATCGGCACCGGAGTCAATAAACGGTTTGATTTCTAATTGTCTAGTTGACCAGGAGAGTGTACCTGGGAGTTGTAGTCTACGCGCCGGGTCAGGTGGTGACGTCATCACGGAGGGCGTGTCCGCGGGCGCGCTCGGAGGACTGGAGCGTGTTGCTTGGGTGCGTGGGCTGTCGGGGCGGACGGGACAGCGGGAGATGGAATGGCCTGCCTGTCCGCAATAGATGCACAGGCGGAGGAGCTTGCGTCGGTTCCTCTCCGCAGGAGTGAGACGACTCCCTCCCAGCTGCATAGGTTCGTCGACCCTCGGCGCCGGAGGTAATTCCCTGTAGACGGATGGTGGAGGCGGCGTCTGTTGGGCCTGGTAGCTGCCGTGGCTGTAGCTAGGAGTGATGCGTCTCCGGTCCGTGAGGCGATCGTTGAGCCGTTTCTCTATGCGGATGGCCAAGGCGATGAGGTCGTCGAGGGTCGCCGGAGTCTCCAGCGGAATCATCTGGTCCTTGATGGGGTCGGCAAGGCCCGTGAAGAATACGTCCAACAGAGCAGAAGCGTTCCAGTCACTCTTTGCTGCGAGCGCACGGAATTCCACGGCGTAGTCAACGGTGCTGCGGCGCCCCTGACTTATCCGCAGAAGGGTACGTGCTGCGTCGCGTCCAGGAGGAGTTCGTTGGAACACCTGTTCCATAGCCTTGGTGAAGGCGGGATAGGAGGAGCAAATGGGGGAACGACGGCTCCATTCCGCCGTGGCCCACTCCCCGGCTCTGCCCGTCAGGTGGGATATAATGAAGGCGATCCGTGCCCGCTCGGACCGGAAAGCAGCTGCCTGCAGCTCGAAGTGGAGCTCGCATTGAGTCAAGAAGGTGTGTACCTCGCCGGAGTCGCCGGAGAACCTCTCGGGTTTGGACAGCGCTGCGCCGAATGCAGGTAAGATGGCGTCTGACGAGGGCGAGAGGTCTGCGGGAACCTCAGGGTTAGCGGGGGGTGCGGTGGTGGAAGAGCCTTGTTGTAGACTTGCGACCAACGCGCCGAGCTGGGTCTCCAGAGCCTGCATGCGTGCGTCTTGTTGGTCCGCTAGGCTTTTGATGCACGAACCCAACGCATTCATTTGTTCCTCTTGTCTGCCCAGGCGTTGGGCCTGGTGACGAAGCGCCAGCTTAATGGGCTCGGGCTCCGCGGGGTCCATGGTTTGGCTGGTTTATTCTGTTAAGTCCGTGGTGTGGTTTGGACCCCAGATGCAGAGGCTGAGAGCTGGTGTGGTTGTAAAGGAACTTTTAATAATAAAAAAAATGCAAAAAGGCAGTTCCACAAACAGAAAGCGATGGTGTCTTGGCAAAAGAGGGAACAGAAAAACAAATAAAGGCAACACCATGAAGATCAGTACAAACTTGGGGAGTAAAGCTGGATGGAAGGGAGCGACAGGGTCCAGAAAGGCGTAGCACGAGGATTGTATAGCAGGAGTTCTGGGACGAGTAGCCAGCTGTAGCGAGACAATAAACCAGCGGCTGCCAGCTGCGGGCAGTCAGCTTAAATAGGTATAGACTAAATGAGCTACAGGTGTGCCCAGCGTCCCCGCCTCCAGCATGCTCAAGGTGTGACTGCAAAAAGAGAACACAGGCCAGGAGAAGGCAGGTACCAAGGCAACACAGCACATCAACCACCAGTGCTCACTGGCAACTGTGACACAGTTTTCCTTATATTTGTGATGCCAGAACCTTTATTTTGCACCTCCACCTCAATAGCCATGTACAGCACACGTTCAATGTCCAATGTCAATGATCAGCCTGACAGTGGCTTCAGGAATAGCTTGCGTCTCGGTTGCATTCTGGCATATGCGTCCACCACGCACCCAGAATTCAGAACATGTACCTTCACTGGGACTGGGTGACTGGAATCCAGGATGGGTTATCATTTTATTAGCTTTTATTGTGGCAAAAAAAATCGTGGGTGCCTCAAAACGGGGAGGGGGCGTACACCGCCCCCCACACCCACTTCTAAATCCACGCCTGATTTGCTATACCTTAAAGGGATAGTTCGGATTTTTCATCCCCCAATTGGTCTCCTAAGTCTAGTTCTGGTCGGAGTACGTGATGAAGAACGTAGTTCCAGGTAGTCGCTGGGCTTTCACAAGTAAGGAGTTTGGCTTCTCAAAACAATATGCATTCAAAAGAGTAATACATTTATTGTAAAAAAATCAGACATCTCTATTCTCGTGATGAAGACGCTCGTGTCTTCTTCCGCTATGGAACTCACACGTAAACAAGATGGCTGCGACGCCCTGTCGCAAAAGTAGATGCGAGCGTCTTCATCGCATACACAAGAATGGAGAGGCGACAGTGCACAGGGATACGGCGGGAGACAAATAAAATCTGAACTATCCCTTTAACTTAAGCATCTGTCATGGTGGTGTTTGATACTGGTGTCTGTTTGACTTGGTATCGGTATGAAAATGTGGGGTTGAAAAATCACTTTGCAAAGGAAGCCACCGCTCTCTACTTCCTGTTTATAAGAACCACTTGGTCCACTTGGTGGACTTGAAGCAGTCCCATGTGCGTGTGCGTGGAGTCGAGCCGTGATGAATCAAACGTGTCACACGCTCATTCAGCTCAGAGGACAACTGGCAGCCCAACGGCCCAATCACAGACAAGCGTCGTTCGTCACTAGAAAGTCCGAGTCGACGTTGATTGCAAGCGTGAGGCGTCCAGCAGGTGACAGCGGACTAAAAATAAGCAGAAGGAAGCAGAGCTGCGGTGTCAGCAGTCCAAACAGTGGCCAGGCATCTGGAAACTTCATCTGCCCCCATGGACACCCCCCGCCCCGCCTGGGCCCCCTGAGCATGAGATGAGATGAGGCATGATAAGCTATAAAATTAGATGAGATGAAATGATAAGGGATAAGGTAATATGAGAAACAACTCATGGCATGACGTGGTCGGGTATGATAAGACACAAGATGAGATAAGTTATGAGATGAGATGTGATGACATGAGGCAGATACCATGAGATGAGATAAGATATAGGACACAAGATGAAAGCAGATAAAACACAAAATGTGATGAGGTGAGACATGATAAAATACAAAATGAGAAGAGGTGAAATGATAAGAGATAAGGTAATATAAGAGACAACTCAAGGCATAACGTAGTAGGATATGATAAGAGACGAGCTGAGATATGAGATGGGATGACACGAGATAGATACCATGAGATGAGATATAAGACACAAGATGAGATAAGATAAAACACAAAATGAGATGAGATGAGATATGACAAAATACATATAGAGATGAGATGAAATGACAAGAGATATATGACACAAGTTGAGAGCACATAAAACACAAAATGTGATGAGGTGAAATGATTAGAGATAAGGCAATATGAAAAGCAATTCAAGGCATGACGTAGTAGGATATGATAAGACACAAAATGAGATAAGATATGAGATGACGTGATGACACGCAATAGATCCCATGAGATGAGATATAAGACACAAGATGAGATCAAATAAAATGAAAATTTGCATTTTTACAAAACACACAGTGAGATGAGATGAGCTCCAATAGCATAAATAATTAGATGAGATTAATGATGAACGATAAGGTCACATGAAACACAATGCAGGGCATGATGTGGTAGGATGTGATCAGACACAAGATGAGAAAAGATATGATACGTAAAGAAGTACGATGAGCTCAGATGAGACAAAACAAAACACAGGATGAGATGAAATAAGATATGACAACTTGAGGCACAGTTGAAATGAGACATGATGAGATACAAGGTGAGGTACAAGATGTGAAATAAGCTATAAAATGAGATGTGAGTCAGGGCACAATAAGACAAACGATAGGGTGAGATGAGATAAAAAAAAAAAAAAACAAGATGCGATATGATGGGATGAAACATGAGAAGATATAAAATGAGACAAAATATCACATGATAAGGCACAAGGTAAGCTGTGATGGAATGAGATGATAAGAGATCAATTAACATCAGAAAAGACATGATAGGATGAAAAAGGATGGGATATAAGATAAGACAAGATCAAATATGATGAAATGAGATGAGAGATAAGCCCTGATGAGATGATGGGATGAAATATAATAAAACATAAGATAAGACAAGATGAGATATTACGAAATGAGATGATCAGAGATAAATTAACACGAGACATGACACGATAGGACGAAATATGATCAGATACAAAGTTGGACACAAACGTTGTCCAAGATGTCTTCTAAGATGAGTAATGAGGATCAGGAGCTAAGGACTGTGGTCCTCATGTGGATGGACGAGAGCAGATGAGAGACACATGTGAGCAGGTTCTACCAGGTTTAAAGTCTGAGGGACTGCTGTAAAGTTGTTTGGGTTCTTAGGTTGAGATGTTTTTGCAGAACCTTGTGACGTCACAACAAGTCTCAGAAGATCAGGTCTATCATCTCCGAGTTGATGATGAAGCAGAGCAGACCCGTAAAAAAAAAAAATCACAGCTTCGTCTTCTCTTTCAACACACACACACACACACACACACACACACACACACACACACGGCTGTTCCATGTGTTGCGGGACCCCCCACACGTCCTGGCTGAGTGCCGCCTGGGTGGGGTGTGGTGTTGGGTGGAGGGGAGGGGAGCATGGCGCCTGTGCTCCTTGCCAGCGTGTGAGAGTGGAAAATGGGATTAGACGCTGTGGTTTGTCTAAATCCGCGGAGAAGAAAAGCTCTCAGAGAAGCAGCATTACGGAGCATCAGAACTATTTGCTGGTGCTCGCCGAGTGCAGCAGGTGGAACTTTATGCCGCTGAAAGCTCCGCGTCACTGTGGACCGTGTCAAAGAGCGGACATGAGAACACGTTTTAACACGGATCAACGTGATGTCGTCACTGCAAACATGCTAACATTCACATACATGATGGCGTCTTATTAACTGCTCATGCTAAGGCTAGCTAAGCCATCGGGCTTCCAGAGCTAAGGCCGCATGAGGGACTATGTGGAACCTCAGTTAGTGCATGTCTGTTTTTTGGTTATGGTTTTTGCAATTTTATGAGAATAAGTTGTGTTATTATGAGGAAAAATAATTCATTTTAGTAGCATAAAGTAGAAATATTACAGAAAAACATCTTATTTTTTTGTTAAAGTTGTAATATTATGAGAAACAAACAAAACACCAAATAGAATTGTCATTTTTGGAAAATAAGGTACTGTAATTGTTGTAATGTTATGAGAATAAAGTCAAAATATGATGGTAATAAAGTCACTATTACAAGAAGAGCGTTTACAAAAAGAAAGTTGAAATAGTTGGAAAATTTTAATCGAAAAAAAAACAGCTCTAAGTCAAAATATAATAAAGTCGTATTTTACCGAAAAAAAAGGTTGTGATTTTATGAGAATAAAATCGTATTATTATGAGAAAAAATAATGTCATGATACGATTGTAAAGTAGAAATATGACAGAAAAAAAACGTTTTAATGTTGTAATATTATGAGAAACAAACCAAACAACAAATAAAATTGACATTTTTGGAAAAGGAGGTTGCTTAAAAAGCTGTAATGTAATGTGAGTGAAAATATAATGAGAAAAAAGTCGTATTCTACCGAAAAAGAGTTGCACTTTTACGAGAATAAACTGGTATTATCATGAGGAAAAATATCATTTTAGTAGCATGAA
Organism: Dunckerocampus dactyliophorus; assembly: GCF_027744805.1. Taxonomy (NCBI): domain Eukaryota; kingdom Metazoa; phylum Chordata; class Actinopteri; order Syngnathiformes; family Syngnathidae; genus Dunckerocampus; species Dunckerocampus dactyliophorus. The sequence continues at coordinate 30,266,381 of NC_072823.1, read as the reverse complement.
GTAGAAATATTAAAGAAAAAATGTGTGTGATAATATCATGAGAAAAAAAACACCAAATAAAATTGTAATTAATATTACGGGAATAAAGTCATATTATGGCAAAAAAATGAACAAACTTTATTTAAGAAGAAAGATGAAACTTTTTTTAAAAAACAGCAAAAAAGAGAAAAAGACAAAAGTTGATACTAATCGTGTGCTTTTTCACCTAAATGAGGTGCGGGTTTTTCCTGAACTTTATCTAACTTGTTAGCATCTTTACGAAATATCAAAGTGGCTCGTCTGATGACCTCATCAGCAGTTGAATCTGTCCTCACTGTATGCATGGTGCATCAGCATTAGCGCCGCTTCATAAAAGTAATCGTCACGTAAACATTTCATTGGTCAAAAGGGAGCAGGTATTAAATATCATGTGACCATCCTGAACACTAAGTGCGCACGCTTCAGCCCACTGGGAATCAAACCACCGGACTCGGCGGGCAAGAGTGACTCGCTCGTCCCAGGGAGCCGCACGGGACACTTGATCCGAGTCAGAGCCGCCGATCCGAAAGCTTCAATGAGAGCTCTGGGGGGTGCATAGAGGGGCATTCTGGGAAGTAAGGCCTTCCTGGTGCTCTCAATGAGGAATGGAGGAAGTGTGAAGGAAAACACATGCAAGTGACAGCTGGCCGCACACACACACACACACACACACACACGCACGCACACGTACACACGCACGCACACACACTGTAGTTTGGAGTGTTGAGAGTGACATGTGCTCATGAAACACTCAAATGCTGTTTTCTGCTGGCACAGCGACAAGCGCTGACAGCGACTAAATCCATAACGCAGAGCGTAGCGTGCGCCAAGTCGCTAATGGCAGCACAAAACCTCCGGGGAAATCCCATGAGACCGTGTGAGCAAAACTAGAGATGCTCGATATTGGCTTTTTACTGACATCCCATATACTGATATTATCTGATACTGACTTTTATCATCCACCGCTTGGCTTTTACACTTGTGTGACAGTTCATGGTCCATGTGACGTCAAACACCGCCTGTCCCGTTTATGATGTCCTGGTATAACTGCCTGTAAGACATTTGGAAGGGAATTTTCTCCAAGTGTCGACACCGTGATCGTCAAGCGTCCGATAGTCGACACCTACGCGTCGAAAATGTGGCAGAGTACGCGGACCACCATGACGGACAACAACATCGTTAGGAGGCGACATTTGGAGGTCGCTCCGGTGCTGCTCAGCTGCCGGGGAACCCCGACACCCAAGGCCCCCCTCGCTCATCCCCTCTGGAGCTAAGCCGTGGGGGAGGCCGAGCATGCTGGGAATCAAATGCTGAAGGTAAACACCAAGCAGCTCTGGTCTTTGATGAGGTTCACCTGGGTGGACCTTGTGAGACAACACTGGACACGTTTGGGCCTTAAACATACCACCCAATGAGGTGTGTCAAGGTGCTCCCGGTTCTGACAGCCCAACAGAAGGTCATTTCTTGGTTTCAGAACTTGTGATTCTGTCCAACTGGACCAAATCATCCAGGACTCAATCTTGCCTAAAGGTCAGCGTCATCAGACAGAAGGTGCTGTCTTAAGTAGCCGGGCCAGGGCGAGGGTTTACGTTAGGGTTAGGGTTAGGGTTGTCTTTGGGTTAAGTTTAGGGTTGTAGAATTAGGGTTCTGCATTGGTTTGGGTTTTTTTAATAGGATAGTGGGTCTTAATAAAACCCTAATCCTAATGCAGGGGGGCGTGCCCACTATTTGAGAAGCACCGGTTCATAAAAAAATAACCTAAACACCATTTGAAAAACAAAGTGGCATCCTTCTTTGGAAAATGCCTGTTCTATGGTCATCATCACATGACGGTGGCATCACAGAGAAGTCACAGAAGAAAAGCACACAATACTCGTAAAAGTCTCACAAGACTTGCCGAAAGCTCATTAGATTTGCAGAAGTCTCGCCAACTTTGCTGAAGTCTCACAAGATTTGTTGAAGTCTCGTGATATTTGCCAAAGTCTCACGGAATTTGCCGAACTCTCGCAAGATTTTCTGAAGGTCTCTCGAGATTTGTCAAACTTTTGTGAGATTTTTCGGAGCTTCTCGTGATGCCGCCTGTTCAAGTCTGAAGGCGTATATTTGACCTCTACTGGTGTCCTACACATCACTATGACAACAACGCTCCACGAGAAAACAAAGATGGATTCAACTTTGCCAGCGAGAGGGCCCTCACGTGCACGCTCCTGCAAAGAGTGTGTTGATTCTGACAGAAGAGGCTCGTCACCTGCAGGTTGAAAGGTCACAGACCACACAAGAGTACACACACCCTAACGTGCACGCCGTGTAACCTGAGTGTGCTCATCACAACCTTAACACGCGTGTAATGGGGTGAAAGAGCAGACAAGATGTCCCCTCAGCATACACACACACACACACACACACACACACACACACACACACACGTGTCCAACATTACAACACGTTCATAAGAAGACATCAAGTACCTCACAATGAACACACACACATCTCTCCCTAACGACAATGCTTGATCGATGACGACTCGGCATCCTTAACACAACAGCTGCCCCCCCAAAAACGACCGCCGTGACCCCGCACTGCTCCCAACGCCACTGGCTTTCAAACGCCCCAGTTTTGTTGGGTATGATTGAGTGCCTGGGTTCCCGTGCGCTGTGTCAGTTATGGTACCAGCTTGCACGTGACAAGCTGGTATTTTACCTTTGCTGTGTTGAATCTTGCGGTATCAAAGGTGAGGGTTAAACTAACCCGGCGTTCTGGCAGAGTCATGCAATCTAGACCCCCCCCCAGCCCCATGTCAACTGCAGGCTACTGGGCAGCAACGTAAGAGGGACGCCATCGCCTTGTTTGCATCAAATGAAAGAGTTTGGTATTTTTAAGAAGGCAAGAACCTTTAAGAACGCAGGTAGACAAGTTATAAGCATTCTTCGGACAGGAGATAAGCTTTCACCGATGTTTGATCGCCTCGCTTTCAGCGATTTCACGTCTTCATGCAAAACACCAAGCGCGCTCACACAAGGACACACACTTTCGCTTTAATCTGCCAAACATACTGAGCGTGTGCAGTGTGCGGTCACATTCCATTTTTGACTCCCACTCGATGGCTGGAAGTGACGCAGATCATCTCTGGGTCACGTGGCTGCCACCCAGCAATGTTTTTGTTCCTCCATCAGCCGGGATGTGCTCACACACACACACACACACACACACACACACACACACACACACACACACACACACACCAACGAGACAAACAGCAGTTCATAAATGCGGTGGCAGAGGTGTCTGCCTTCACACCTGCTGCTTGCTGTAAAGCTCCAGCATGACAAGAACACACACATGCACACGCCCACACACATGCACACGCCCACACACATGCACACGCCCACACAGTTGCCGAGTTGCTGCTTGAGGACACATTTGAGACAACGTCATGGTGTTTTGGTCCATTTGTCCCACATAAAACAATGTCAACAATGGCCAAAAAGCTCAAATACTTGAAAAGATAACACAAATAACATGATGGATGCTATGCTAGCACGTTTGTGTCACTTCAAAGAAAAACAACATTAACACTGATTGTGTGTGTGTGTGTGTGTGGGTGTGTGTGTGTGTGTGTGTGTGTGAGACATCTTTAAAGGTCCATGTAATCATAATAATGGATTGATTTTCCAAGGTACCCAAAGTGCTTCATTTTGGAATACGTCGGCTCACCTGATACACAGAGCGTCCAGGTGAACTTCCTGAAGCGTCCACTCCAGGGTTCCTGTGACTCTGAAGCGGGACGCGTTTGGGGTCTCGACCAGGTGACCCTTGACCCCAGTTTCCAGGCTGCCCTGTCACTCATCAACTAGGATGAACAACATGAGAGGGTTGTGGTGGTGATGATGATGGTCGGCTGATAGACAACACACAGGTGCCATAATATTAGGTACAGTGCGTAACTATAAAACCTCAGATGTACCCAAAAGGTCAAAGGGCACTCATTCTCAAAAAACAATTTGGATTGAAATATCACTGGACCAGTTACACCTATTTTTAGCTCATCATCAGCATGCATCATTTAGCATGGTAGAGCTAAGTGTCTGCGCATGTTAAGACTTATGAAAATGTTAAAAAAAAGACACCATGCTAATGTTAGCATGCTAGCGCTAATATTCTATCAACTAACATAATAGCACAAAGTGTTTATATAAATTTGTACTCATGAAAACAATTCAAATGTCACTATGCTAATGTCACCATGTTAGCAATGCTAATGTTAGCATGCAAAACCTAGCATGATAGCGCTAATTGTCTGTCAATGTTAACACTAATGAAAATGGCTAAATATGCTACTACGCTAATGTTAGCATGTTAGCAATGCTAACGTTAAAATGCAAAACCTAGCATGATAGCGCTAAGTGTCTGTCAATGTTAACACTAATGAAAACGGGAAAAACATTCTACTATGCTAATGTTAGCATGCTAGCAATGCAACACTTGCATGATAGCACTAATCGCATTGGATTTCCAACATCATATATGTATCTCCAACTCAGAAATACCTCTCTGGTCCTTTCAGCCTCCGAACGACACTCCCACATTGACACTAGACAACCGTGAGATGCATTCAGGGACACTCCCAACATCATACATATTCTGCGTGTACATGTGGATGAATCAACAGAAAGACAAAGCAAAACACAGGGGATATTCTGAATGCTCACTTTGCAACTCCTAAAGCGGAGGTGCAATTTGCTGCATACAAGAATGCTTGGAAACCCCAGACAATAAACTCAAAACGTGGGCATTCAACTTACGTTACGTGGTGTCTTTGAACGTTAACCCCTCGTTGCTCATAAAAACACGGCTAATTCAAATGTTCGGCTACTGTTAAAGAAACACGTGTTCGCTAATAGATTTTCAGATGTGTGCTGTCTTTTAGCTTGAGTTCAATGTTCAGTTGTTTTGGAGCTGTTTAATACATCCAACTATATTATGACCCTGTCCTGTCTTTTATCTTTCTTGCCATAAAATACAGTAAAAATGGTCATATTTCATTCAGACATACAGTAGTTGCAATGGTGATTAATCATGATTAACTGTGATTAATCTGATCCAAATTTTGAATCATTTGACAGCCCTAATTGTAATATTATTCATGCAGTTTGTGTCTTGGAATATTGTTGATGTATTGCAATTCTATCACGGAAGTCGATGATGCTAAGAGTTTTAGACATCTTTCCCTTCGATATTTAAAAATATATATTTATCATAGTATTGGTGGATCATGTCAATAATTCTTTCTTGCATAAAACCCCCCAAAATGGAAAAAAAATGGACTCTTACTCGTGCCCTTTGTCTTCCATGAACATTTTTTGTCCTTTTTATAATGTATTTGATTATTTCTTTTTTGTCTTTTATCATGTCTTGTCCATGATTGCGTTACTTTTGTGGAAAACCTTCCAGTATGTCAAAAAAATTGGGATTTAGTTTTGAGCGATGTTTCATGAGAATAAGGCTGAGGACCGAGCTCGTGACTGTCACTGTAACGGTAACGGCCTTGTCACGCAGGAAGCCGTAATCAATTAGCTTACCGGTTACTGGAAATCAATGACGACGCAGTTTCTTCTGCAGTCTCTCGGCATGCGTCTCCAGGACGCCCTGAGGACGGACGGGGTGTGGACGTGAGCAGGGTGTACTTTTACACCTCCGAAAATTGCGGAGATTGATGGCGGCGAGGGCCGAGGGGAGGCGGGCGCTGATGGCGTTTCCAGATGGCGTCAGCGTGGCGGCGCTGACACGGGCATGCGGCAGGACGACCTCTCACACTTTACGAGTCGTGTAAAAAAGGCTTTGAGGGTTGCGGTCCAAAGCCAATCAGCAGCATTTTAGGACACCTCGTTATGGTCGCTGGGGGGCCGCATCACGCTAGCTATCATTTAGCGTGGGGTTAGCATGGGACAGCCGTGTACGCTAGGAATGGCTCACACACTAACTAGACTTTATTTTAACTTACTTGCTTCATTTTGACCTCCGCCAAGCGCAAAGCGTTTGTTTTTTTGTTTGTCTTTGTTCAAAATAACTTGAAAAGTTCTGAACGGATTTGGATGAAATTTTCTGGAACTGTCGGAAATGGGATGTGGAAAAACTGATGAAATTTTGGGTGTGATTCAAAATCCAAAAGTCAACATTTTGCCAAAATTCACCTTCAGCTACTGCTGCCACATTTCTCAGCCCATGCAAGCCATTCCAACATCAAACTGTTCAACACGTTCAGGACATTCAGCCTACCCATATTTATACTGAGAAACAATTCAAAATGTTCCCAAAATTCACACTTTCCATAAAACTGCTTTTACCTACAGTTTCTTGCACATTTCTGAACCGATTCACCTCATTCCAGCAACAACTCATTCAACAAATTGAGGGCGTTCATACAATGAGCGTTCATACTATACTAACTACTTCCACATTTCTCAACCCCTTCGGATAGTTCCAAAGTCAAAATTCTCAACTCATTTGGGATATTTTGCCTTCCCGGTACATTGCGTTATCATGCTAGGTGTTGGCATGTTACCATTGCTAGCATTTTTAGCTATTTTCGTGGGTAGACACATATATTAACACTTAGCACTATCATGCTGGTGATTAGCATGCTAATGTTAGCATGTTAGCATTGCTACCATGTTTACGTTAGCATCGTAGCGTTTTTTCCATTTTCAGAGGTAGACACTTAAAGACTTAGCACTATTATGCTAGGTGTTAGCATGCTAGTGTTTGCATGTTAGCATTGCTAGCATGCTAACATTTGCAAAGTAGCATTTTCAGCCATTTTGATAAATAGACGAGTATATAAACATGTGGAAATCCGCTCGAGAGACCGTGTATGACTTTATTCTCCTTGTGGCGTCTGCTCCCAAACTGCAGGGGACAGTGTATCGAAAACACACATCTACCACGGTACTAAACCGGAGCGAAAGTAGTTTGCCATTGTTTACTGGACTTCCAACATGGCGACACTTGCTCGTCTACTTCTTGAAGAAGAGGAATTGTGTTGTATTTATTTGCTGCTGCGACAGAAAAGGGGGAGAAGGTGGTCCCTTCGTCCTCGAAATGACTTTAAGTCATTCTTTCTGACGCCACAGGGACTCGTACCCTGGCAGAAGAAAGACTTCCAAAAGGCATGGTGAACATGGCAAAAGAAAATAAAAAACAAACAACTTCTCCTGCTCCTTTTTTCCGCGTGTCTCTGTTGAGGTAGTTAGGAAAACGTGGGGGTGCGCGGAGTGGGAATTTTCCGCATGAAAGGGGCCGCTCGAGGGGGCGTGGTTGCGTAAATGACCTTGCGGATCTGGAAAGCATAAAACAAGCTTTACCACTATTATGCTAGGTGTTAGCATGCTGACGTTAACATGTTATCACTGCTAGCATGCTAACATTGTATTGTATTCTATCTATAACGTATCTTTTTACCTTTTTGTTTCTACATTGTATTCCACCCATACTTCATCTTTTTATCATGTGACGTTTTAATTTCACTCTATCTATAACTTATTTTTTCATCATGTTGTTTAGACGTTTTATTTGTGTTAGACCTTTTTTTCCCATTTTATTTATACTATATATTCTATTTGTACCCTATCTTTTATCTTTTTATTTATATTGTTTGCGCTATACTTTGTTGTCTATCATTTATTTGTACATTTTATTTTATATACCGAGGCTTTTTGTCATTGTATTTTTAAATATATAAATAAATAAATGTGATTCTACCTATAACTTGTTTTTTATCTGTTCATTTCGTCTTTTTATTTGCGTTATGCTTTTTTTTTACCATTTAATTTATAGATTGCATCCCATTTCAAACTTTGTTTTTTAAAAATCATTTTATGTATATAATCGATTCTATATGTACCTTATCTTTACCATTGCATTTATAGGTTGTACTGGATTTAGAACTTATTTTTCAAATCATTTTATGGATGCTTTTTATTCTCAGGCTACCTCATCTCTTTATCATCTCATTGATACATTTTATTCGATGGATACCTCATCTGTTTGTGGCTGTATTCATACATCTTATGCTATCTATACCTTGTCATCTTATTTATTTGTACATTTTATTCCACCTATACCTCATTTTATAAAATCATTGTATTCATAACTGTTATTCTTTCAGTTGTTTGACACGTGAAACAGAACCACGGAGGCTCGATCCCGTCAGGTTCTGTGTTGATTTGATTTAATCAAAAGGTTTTTGGGTGTCGACGTGCTCTGCAGCGACCCCGAGCGGATGGAAGTGACAACTGCATCGGATTGGGCCTTCTACAACGGTGATGACGTCACACGTGGTAACAAGAAACCCGCCACCGGATCAGAAGCTTCTCGAACCTGCTTCCTGGTTTGGAATGACTATGACATTATTAGGACAGTAACATTGTTGAAATGTTACATTTCAAGTGTTTTAATGTTGACTTTTAAATGTTAAATGATACATTTTAAATGCTACGTTTAAATGTTAAAAAGTGTAAAATGTTCAATGTTTGGTGAATGTTGTTAGACAATAATAACATCATCGAGATAATACGCACAGCAGGAGACAGTATTTTGGTTTGTTTTATAATTTTTGGTTTAAAACAGCTCACTTGGGGTTGTGAGAAAAAACCTTTGAATGACTTTTTAAAAATGGTTATCTATTAAAGATTAAAGAACATTGCCTTATGCCAATGTTAAATCTTTGAATTATTTCACTTTTTTTCTTAGAAATCACTTTTTATCGGACTGATCACTGGTGGTGTTGAAACATCATACAGAAGAGAGGTGGCGGACCTCATAGCTTGGTGTCGTGATAACAATCTCCTTCTCAATACAGATAAGACTAAAGAGATGATCATCGACCCAAGAACAAGGGAAAAGGAGCCGCATAGACCCCTGTTTATTGATGAGACTGAGGTGGAGAGGGTGAAAACCTTCAAGTTCCTTGGCACACACATCAGCGAGGACCTCACCTGGTCTCACAACACCCAACAAATTCTGAAGAAGTCCCAAAGGAGACTGTACTTCCTGAGAAGACTGAGGAAATTTGGCATGTCCACCACAATCCTGAGTTGCTTCTACAGATGCACTATGGAAAGTGTCCTTACCGCCTCCATCACTGTTTGGTACGGTAACTGTACAACACGTGATAGGAAGGCACTCCTGCGGGTGATCAAGACCTCACAGAACATTGTTGGGGCAGCCCTCCCCTCACTGCAAGACATTTATAAAACTAGAGTCCTACGAAGAACACACAACCTCATCAAGGACAGCACACATCCACAACACTCATTATTCACACTCCTACCGTCAGGCAGACGCTACAGGAGTTTGAAGTCCAGGACCACAAGGCTGGCAAACAGCTTTTACCCACAGGCCATCAGGCTCCTCAACGAAGCACTCGCACACGCCGCACGCAACACACGCACACACTCATAGCACTTTATTTATTTATTTATTTATGTATTTATTTGTATATTTATTTGTATTAATGTCTCTTCTGTTGTTGTTGATTAATTTATTGGTATTTATGTTTATGTATTTATGTTTCTTATGTTCTTATTCTTTCTTGTGTTTTCTTTCTTTTCTTGGGCGAAAGAACAGAATAAGATTTTCATTGCACAGCAGAACTACCTGTTTTACTGTGCACATGACAATAAACTTTTTGTATGAACTTGATTTTGGGTTTCTTTGTATTTTAATTTCTATAGTAAAGTTCATTTTCTATATCAACATATACATAACATATACATAACATATACAGTATGATAATAATGATCTATACAAATGAATCAACCGTTTTTGCACGGGGAGACTAGTACAAGGAAAGAGTTATGGGGGGGTTATTGGAGCCTAATTGGCGTGAAGTTGTAAACCCCTCCCGCTGTCACCTGATTGGCCAGGCCTCAGATGACGCCTTGCGTCTAACCCCGCCCCGTGCCGACCTCACACGTATAAGACGGTCCAGGTCGGCTTGTGAAGGTCCAAAGGTGTCAGCGAGTGGACTCCATATACCCCCCCCTCCCCCACATGAACACAGGTTAACACACGCCAGCGCCTTATTCCGCCTCCGCTCGGTTGTGTTGCTGCTTTGGTCTGGACCTTGTTTTCGTTCGCGGCCGGTTTGGGTCACAGCCAGTATGGAGTTGTCGGACATCTCCTTTCCAATGGCGGCTGCTGACGACTTCTACGACGACCCCTGCTTCAACACCAGCGACATGCACTTCTTCGAGGACCTGGACCCCCGTCTGGTCCATGTGGGCCTACTCAAGCCCGACGACTCGTCCTCTACCTCGTCGTCCCCGTCCTCGATGTCGTCCACCTCCCACCACCAGCACCACCAAGCGGACGAGGACGAACACGTCCGGGCGCCCAGCGGGCACCACCAGGCGGGCCGCTGCCTGCTGTGGGCCTGCAAGGCCTGCAAGAGGAAGACCACCAACGCGGACCGCAGGAAGGCCGCCACGCTGCGGGAGCGCCGAAGACTCAGTAAGGTCAACGACGCCTTTGAGACCCTGAAGCGGTGCACCTCGGCCAACCCGAACCAGAGGCTGCCCAAGGTGGAGATCCTCCGCAACGCCATCAGCTATATCGAGTCCCTGCAGGCCCTGCTCCGGGGGGGCCACGACGACGGATACTACCCGGTCATCGAGCACTACAGCGGGGACTCGGACGCCTCCAGCCCCCGGTCCAACTGCTCGGACGGCATGGTGAGAGGCTGATGCTGGGCTCGGTTCCGTTTCTCTCACTTGTTCTGTTAACGAATATTTTATATCGTAAATTATTTAAAATTGCACATTTACTTATATATTTTTTTAATTCGTTGTCATTGATGACCTAATATTAGAATGTAAGTAATAACATACATAGTATGTAATATACTCATCAATTACGTGCTAGTGCTGTTGATTTCTTACGTGTAAACGAAATGATAAGAAACAAAAAAGTCAAGTCATTAACGAAAGAAAAATATTAACAATTAATCTTAATTATAATATAATTATATTACAATACAGCGCATTATACTACATTATATTATACAATCCTAACGAAAACTAGGTTTTATGGGTTTTAAACTTTTTTTACAAATATTCCTTTCATTTTTAAGATAGACAAATCTACAATAGCTGCTGCTTATAATAATACTAATAGCAATAATAATAATAATAATAATAATAATAATAATAATAATGTTAAATGTTGTATTTCTATGCCATGTTTGCTCTTTTTAATGATCTTATTCCTTATTATTACTATTTGAAATGGGCCCACTATCAACTGCGTTCACGTTTACGCACGTGAATGAAAATAACCGATGTCGTGTTTTCAATGAATGATTTATTCGTTTTAAGTTCCAGTGATTATTGGCTGATAATACTAGAACTCTCGTGTTGTTCTGCAGACGGACTTTAACGGGCCGAGCTGTCCTTCCAACAGGAGGGGCGCCGCCTTTTTCAACGACACCCCCAGCGGTAAGAGAATAAAGCATGAGAAGTGACTTGAATTGACTGTCGTTGTAAATGTATGAGAAGATAATAACTCATATGCTTTTACGCTTGTATCGCGTGTCCGGTTTCAAATGCAAAATGTCATTTGCAGTGAAATATTGCAGTGTTATAAAACGAGGTCATGTGATAAGTCAGAATAATAAATGCATAATAAATCAGGAAATGAACAACGTTTACGCGCAGGTTCCGTGAAGGCCGAGCGGACCTCGGTGGTCTCCAGCCTGGATTGTCTGTCCAGCATCGTGGAGCGCATCACGACCGACGCCAACAGCGGTCTGGTAGCGCCCGGGTCGCCGTCGGCAGACCTCCAGGCTGGTGGGGAGGCCTCCACACCGGGACCCGCACAGGTCCCGTCCCCGACTGGCCTCCACGACCCCAACCTCATCTATCAAGTCCTATAGAGGGTCCAGAGCGAGGATGGAAAGTCCGTCATTGCCTGAATTCTGTGTTTTATTTTCTTCTTGTTTGTGGCAGACATATTTAAAAGTGTATTTAAGTTGACCTTCCGTGCTCGCTGCTAATAGTCGAAAATGATCAAAGCACTGCAATGCTTTTTTTTTTAACAAACAACTTTGTCTTCTTGTTGTATATTTGATGAGTTTGGACACACGTGATGATGATAGTAATGAACATGAGCTGTTGGTCATCCACCTACATTCCTCTTCAGCAGCTTCACGACCTCCACGTTGACGAGAAAAGTGTATAAAAAAGAGCTCCGATTGGAAACAAGTTGTCTCGATTGTTGGACGGAGTGCAGCAGTGCAGAGGACCATTTTTGTGTTTGTACAGATAGAACGTGTAAATAAGATGTATTTAATGCTTTTCTTTCTTCAACTTTATATTTATACCTAAGAGTGACACTCTAATAAATACTTTATTTATACAAAAATATGCTTTTTTCCGCTCTACCAATTCTTTTTGTGACAGCCATGAAGTAAATATTTGTATGTATTGCATTTTCCGTTTAACGTGAGCATGAATGCAAATATTTTACTTGCTGCATTTAGAGCTGGGGTGTCCAAACATTTTTCCAGCCAGGCTCTCATGGTGGAAAACAGTGGTGAACAAGTTTGTGAAAATGGACTTTTGCATAATTTGGACTTTAGCATAATTTAGGGCAATTTTTATTAGGTTAATAAATTCACTTCTGTAAGTGTAGAACCACAAAACTCACCTCACACACCAGCGGCCTTCTCCTGTTCATACTACAGCAAAGACTTTGGGAAAATGTGCTTTTAGATAATTTTGTGGAAATTTTAATAAATGCAATTGTGTGACATGTCCATAGCGGAAAATTTCCGCAAACGGTTTAAAAGCACGTTTTCTAAACTAATTGTCTATACTAAAATGGACTAAAAGTCCATTTTCGTATATATTTTTGTAGACTCCATTTTTTTTGTCATGTCCCCTCTAAGGGACAGAAATGTTTTCATGCCCCCCTCCCGATTTGAAATACTATTGGGAAATGAATCTATCTGTACTGTCCAGGCTGAACCCGAAACTGAAACCAGGAAAATGCAACTGAAGAGCAGTGCAGCATACACGCATATTCAAGAGTTAAAGTGCACGTAGAGTACCATAAACATGCTGGTATTAGGGGAGAAACAATACGTGTACCTGTATGGAACCATTCAATACACATGCGTACCCAACCGGTAATGCTCGCGTTCGATTCTGGCACGTTGGGAGAGGCGTTATCTTCACTGTTCAGGGCAGATGGCAGACAGGGTGTGTGGCGTCGTGTGGGTGAGCGGTAACCCTAATTCCACCCAATAAAATAAAACTGCACATTTCAGTGTGGCCTTTTATTGTGGGCAGTCTAAGGCACACGTGTGCACTAATCATGGTGTCTAATCAGCATCTTGATATGGCACACCTGTGAGGTGGGATGGGCGATCTCAGTAAAGGAGAAGTGTGTCATGTTACGCAGGACAGGAGCGAGTACTTCCTGTCCTGCGCCCTTATTCTGGCGAGCGGTGCTTCCGGATGGGACAGCCGCTCCACGCCTGGTGGCCGCACAGCTGCCAATGTTCATTAGCGGCAGTTAAAAGACCAGCGCCGTCGAATGCGCTGGTTCATTGTCATTGGACCTCGTTGCCTTACCGGTGCTGTCACCTAAACTTACGTGTTTATATTTTATATTTTTCCCACAGATCTTCTCCTCTGTCGCTTTTGGTTTTGTCATTTTGTGAATCCCTGCACCTGTGCAATAAAATTACTTTTATTTTTGCACTTCGGTGCCTCCTCTCTGCAGACTGGGGGTCAAGTTTTCGACAGCAGCAACCCAATCGTGACAAAGTGCTCACTATCACGCAGTTAGACAGATTTGTGAACAATATTTGAGAGAAATGGTGATATTGTGTGTGTGGAAAAAGTTTTACATCTTTGAGTTCATCTCATAAAAGATGGGAGCAAAAACAAAAGTGTTGCCTTTATATTTTTGTTGAGTGTATGTACTGTACTGGATTCACACTGTGGGTCGGGTAGGCTGAATTGAGGGGGAACACTGACCTCTTGTGGTGCGATAGCAGTACAGCGCTTTCTTCAGCAACGTAACTGCCGACTTCTCCCTTCTTTACCCCTCTACGTTTATACATTTATCAATGGCACGCAGCTGTTTTTTTATTGGCCCACCACACAATCTCAAAATATAATTTAACAAGAAAACTGAAAAACCCAACAGCAAAAATGGAAAAATCTGCAGTAAGTTAAAGATAAAGTATTAAGACAAAAAGTTCACGAGAAAAAGTCGCAATTTTGTGAGAATGTTCGGAGGAGCGGGCCGCATGGTGGTCTAGTGGTCACGTTGGCCAACACAGGAACAGCCTGGTTATCGGGAAGATGTAGGTTTGATTCTCCCTTGGGCATTTCTGTGCGGAGTTTGCATGTTCTCCCCGTGTGTGTGTGGGTTTTCTCCGGGTACTCCGGCTTCCTCCCACATTCCAAAAACATGCATGTTAGGTTAATAGGCGACTCTAAATTGTCCATAGGTATGAATGTGAGTGTGAATGGTTGTTTGTCTATATGTGCCCTGCCATTGGCTGGCCACCAGTCCAGGGTGTACCCCGCCTGTCGCCCGAAGTCAGCTGGGATAGGCTCCAGCATGCCCCCGCGACCCTAATGAGGATGAAGCGGTATAGAAAATGGATGGATGGATGTTCCGAGGAGCTTCCTTTTTGTACCATGACGTTGGAATACAATGGAATACATGACGTTGGAGCTTTTTGCTAATGGCATCATGTTTGTGATTGATTGATGATTGATGCACATCAACATTTAAGGGACTGTTTGCAACTCCCAATATAAGAATATCTCCAATAAAAATGGTCTTAATCATAATTGTCGTGCAGGCCAACTGACAATTTGGAGTCGTCGTGTGGTTGTGATAGCCACTGTAGCATTAGCAGCTAAACATGACCAAATCGCTATCATTTGCTGGCACAAAAAAAAAGCTAGTGTGGGTGTGTGTTACATGGAGAGGGTTGGATGTAACACTTGCAACACCTTCCAAAGTAAGTGCAAAATGTCCTTTGCAAACAGTCCCTTTAGGAGTTAGATAAGAGAAGTACACACAAAAATAACCGTTTGTGTCACCAGGCGGTGGCATCAGCCGACACGCCAGCTGTTGAAAAAGTAATCCCAAAGCGTGCTGTTCAAATATCGATGAACAGCACTGGATCAGACCAGCCGATATCAATGACACCAAACACACGTAGAACATGACACACATTAAAACCCCCACAGATTGAATAAACAGAAGAAAACTACGCGTTTTCATGATGCTAGCATCCGTCCCATACAGGGTCAGTTAAGTCATTGTCAATACGTTATGTAAATGTCTGATAGAATTACACAAAATGTATGTTGAAGAAATACCTGATGTGTTTGTATTGCCGTGTTATTCATGTGGAACGTCAATAACGTCTGTTGCTGTGTACCCCCTACTGCTCTAATTCGTGTGACACCTTTCATTAGATATTTGGGCCACGCCTTTTTTCTTCCCTTTTTGTTCCAAGTGAGAGGTCGGCGCCCGTATAGCTCCCGAAATTTGTGTTTTAATTTAGTTTAGAACTTTATTTCTTATCCTTTCTTGTCTTGTGTTGTAATCTGTGTAGGGGGCACGTTATTCGGCCACATTGTGACTGCATATGTGTGTTTTACTTCCTTCAGAGTAAAATGAACTGCAACCCTGTGTCTGTCGTCACGCCATCAACCACAACGCAGAGAGACAAACACCACCGTTTACACCGATACTGCCCTGGTAGCGATAATATCATGGACGGATGCACCCAACGCTATCTAGTTTACATGGAATGGAGGAGGAGGAGGAGGACTTAATTACAAACAATATCGAACATATTTAACCGAAGAACTAGAACATAATGACAAATATCTATATTTGTCATTATGTTCTAGTTCTTCGGTCGCATTTAAGCAAAGTTGATAAATCATGTCAGTGACCCTATAAGTTGGAACATCATGAAAAACAAAACAAAATGTTTTTGGAAAATAGATTGCAGAAAATGAAAATAGCAGAGCTGGAAAACAAATTGACAATAAAGCCAAAATATTTGCAATTTTTCTCTTAGGAAAAATACTGTCATATGAAGATTTTTTGAAAGTTGTAATACTATGAGAAACACAGTAATTTTTGGAAATTTATGAAAAGGTACAGCAGAAATGCAAATGAAAATAAAGTATCCATGTGTGTTCTCGCCTGGGTTTTTTTGTGCTGCAGCAAAGAGTTTTTATTTCTGGAAATGTACTTTGCCAAAAATGAAAAGCCAGGGCCGACCACAGAGACAGAGGCGGAGGCCGCCAAGGTTTGGGGATTTTGTTGTTGACCCCTCGGGGCGAGGGGCTTATTAAAGCGGGGGACAGTGTGACTTGTGTGCATGGGCCTTTAAGGGGCGGGGCTTGGGAAGTGACGGTGCGAGGTCACAAATGATCTGTGTAATATATCTGGATAGCTCATACGTCGCACCCGCCCGTACAAGCCGCTGAAGCCAAAGAGACGCCATCTTACCACTCATATCTCGACCACATTGGCACAGCGTACATAGTGTACAAAGCAGATGAAGAGGCTCGCAGAACATCTATATTTTACATTAAAAAGCGGGGAGATTCTCCCATTCCTTCAAGTAACGCAACCTTCGTCCCTTAAAAACCATTTGATACGTTATTCTCTATCTTTTGGCTATATTAAATGTACTTTTTCCCTTCCAATTCTCATTGCCTTTGGGACAAAATTCTACTGTGCACCCTGGCTCAGCACTCCCCTATAGCAATGATAGTTTTACTCCTCTAGAAAGAGATTTTCATTTGAACTGCATATCCCATCCCTTTTTTCCACTAAAATCCATGGTCATGATCCTTTACTTTTTATTCTTACTTTCATACAATTCACTATGCTCTCGTCTGTACAAAGTATGAATCATAAAAGAGACAAGTTTTAAAATCATTTCACATTTGCTGATTTTTTTCTGATTGTTTGTGTTATGAAATAGAAATAACCTCTTTTCTGATATAGAAATATATTTGAACAAAAAACACAGGAATAATATGTGATAACCGTAATGTGTAATAACCATAAACACACACACACACACACACACACAGAAAAAACAACAACACTGAAACAATACCATATGCTTTGGGTAAGACAATACGTTGTTTGCAATCCCAAACATACCGGTATGCATGTTCAGTAATATTATTTTCCAGAACATATCATATGAATGTTCGTCCACAGCCTTTGAACTGGCGATTTGTGCAGTTAATAGCTGCACATGCAAGCATCTTAAGGCAAAATTTGTGTCCAATCCGAATTAATAAAAGAAGTTCACCACGAATGCAAAAGCTTGTTGAGAAGTGTTTCTTGCGAGTGGCAAAATGGCGGCCGTGTGGCTTCACAAGTCATCGCCAATGAGCTATCCAGATATATAATACAGATTAGTGGAGGTCACGAGCAAGAGAGCTAGCTGGGTGTTGAGAGAGTTGGAAGTGTGTGGATGCTGGCGTGGGTTGTGGCCTACAGCAGCCCTTGTGTGAATGTAAAGTCCTGCAGTGTTCTCCGCTGTTAATAAAGCGATTGAAGTGCATCGGCGACGTGAGTCTCTCCTTCCCCACAACCAGGTGCATTACAGTATATATATATATATATATATATATATATATATATATATATATATATATATATATATATATATATATATATATATACATACACAGTATATATATATATATATATATATATATATATATATATATATATATATATATATGAAGCAACAAGTTTGTGAAAATGGACTTTCACATAATTTAGGGCAATTTTTATTAGGTTGTTTAAAAAATCACTTCTCGAACGTGTACGACCACAAAACTCAACTCAGTTTTGTTTCACAATTTTCTCCAGGGCGCGTTTTTTCAGTTTTTTTTTAGCCACCTCTTTTCCTTCCCTGCGACTTTCTGTTAACATGCTTGGACACAGAGCTTTGAGAACAGCCAGCTTCTTTTGCAATGACCTTTTGTGTCTTGCCCTCCTTGTGCAAGATGTCAATGATCAGTCAATCATCAATCATCAGTGTTCCCCATGATTGTAGAGCCAAAACAGGACTAGACTAAGAGAACGTTAAAAGGCCTTTGAATGTGTTGAGTTAATTAGCTGATTAGAAAGGGACACAAGCTGTCTTCAATGTTGATCCTTTTCAAAATATTCTAATTTTCTGAGATGTTGTCAGTTATAATCATCAAAATGAAAAGAAATGAACACTTGGAATATATCAGTCTGTGTGCAAATGCATCTATATAATATAGGAATTTCACTATTTGAATAGAATTACTGAACCTTTCCCTGATTTTTTTTTTTTTTGAGCAGCACATGTATAAGTATGGAATCAGAGGAGTGCCAAAATTAAAAGGTAATACGTGTGGAAATACAAAGAGAATCAATAATAAAAAATACACAAATGTAGTCATATTCTTTTTCCATTTTTGTCATTGTTTTTTCTGTATTGTCTTTGTTTTTTCCAATTTGCTCTTGTTTTCCTGTTTTGTATTTGTCTTTTCCACTTTCGTTTTGTCATTGCATTTAGTAATGACAAAGACAAAACAATGATTTCTGTATTCTTTGTTTTTTCCATTTTGGTGTCGCTTTCCCTGTTTTGTCTTTTCCATTTGTGTTTTTTCATTTAGTAATCACAAATGCAAAAGCATGCAAATGCACAAGAATGACCCGCCCACAGCCTTTTCTGTGGGCAAAGACAATCCAGAAATCATTCTTTTGTCTTTGTCATGACTAAATGAATGTAAACTACATTCAGTGTTGCTTAATGACAGTCACTCGTTCACCAGCAGGACTTAAGTAAACATGGTCTGGTCCTGGTGAAGCCAAGAGGGTGAGGGTGACACCCCGACTGAATCAAGGCAGACAGTAGCATAAACAATCAAGGGGCTGTTTGCAACGCTCAAGGTTAACCAAGCAGCAGCTAGCATGTTAGCATAGTGCTTTCAATACCAAAAAGCATGGAGACTTGTCCCAATTAGCATCAGAAGTGACAAATTGTGGTTGCTATAAGCTATACATTCAATGATAGCCAACATTTGCAGCTGAGGTGAAAAAGCCTATCATTCATATCAACTTCAGTCTTACTGCTTTTAGAAATATTTCAACTTTCTTGTTCAATCACTTGTCTGATTTCTTCTCATATTTGACTCCCATATTCCAAACCCAAATTACAAAGGAAAATACAATTTCAATGCTGCTAAAATGACATCATTTAACGTCGTAAAGCAAACCTTTTCTTGTTGGAATGCCGTTGTTTGGTATTTTCCAACTATTTCTTCTTTTCTCCTCTAATTTTGTCATTATTCCCGTAATCATTCTCATCTCTTAACTTACTTTTTCTGGTCAGATGAGACTTTTTTCTTTAACTTTATGACTGATGTTGTTGTGTTTTAGGTGTGTTTCTATTTGTCCCGTCTTGTCACACAGCATCTTATTATTTGCTGTGTGCATCATTTTAGCTGCTGGGAAATGTAGAAGATGAGCCAATTTCAATAAGTGATTCAAGGCTAACACAGATGCTGCTCCAAAATGTTGACTAAAATGTGAATGATTCAATTTCTGTGTGATGGCTTGTGTTAGCTCCTCTACTGCAAATAGGACGAGCTTCAGTTTGCAAATTGGTGTCTCACAGGTTGTTTGGGATCATGTGCACGCCGATTATGATCAGGATTCGTGAAAGCAACTGAATAGAAGGCAGAGTGGTGATCTTTCAGCACCGACGTCTTTGAAGGAGCAGCCGTCACACAGCCGAGACCGTCCCATCACTGCTGACAAATAAATGGGCGCGTCCTAGAGCATGTCAAATCATTGAGTCTGTCTGTGAAGAAATCAGGTAAAAAGTTACGAGATGAAGGTTTTGAAAGTGTTCATCAATCATGACTGCATTTCTGCAAACACTACCTTCCCGCATGTCCATACAATCTTCGGTACCACCCAGGTTTTTGGGCTCGCATGCTGCCCATGTAGCATCCTTGCTGTCTGCCTCTCCATACTTCTTCACAGTGAACGTGGAACCATCACTCCATTTCCACACACCAGTCTGAAAAATGAAAGGATGAGTTGAAGCTATGAATTTGGCATCCTGTTGAGCAGTGCTGACCTTTTTTCTCATGAGAGTTACTTTTACAACATGAACATCTTCATAGATGATTCCTACAACACTGGCGTACATGTTGGTGTACACAACACACACGTCACACACGGGGGGGGGGTCACAAGATCTGGCCAGATGAAAAGGTGAGGAGATTTGTGGTTTGGAGAAAAACGTTGTGGTGGGAACACGGCAGGCGGAAGCCAATCAGGTTGTCACGCATGGCGTGGCTACCATGGAAGTGGCGTTACTGGAAGCGTACAGGAAGTGCACCGTAGGCACCGCAATCCAAGCTGGTCTGGGGGGTGACATGTGCATGTTTTCCAACGGAGTTGAACAGCTGTGGCGCCGCGTTCACGTCCAAGCACAAGCTCTACCAATTCTACATTTCATCAAACGTACTTAAGTTTTGTCCGATGACGACACAGAGATGTTGGGACTTCATCACCTGGCGCTTCAATTTACGCTCCTTTACGTTTGGCTCGGTGCCAGCTAGAACCCGGTGGAAGTTAGTTTTAAACACTCCAAGCTAGTAGCAGAAATGTAAGTCAGGCGTATTGGTGAGCACGTACTGGAAGATAAAGGGTGAAGTGGGTGTCTTGATCATCAATAATGCTACTGTGGCCATCACAACACACCTCATACGTAGTGCTGGGCTGCACTTGCTCTCAATACATCTTGTTGTGGGACAAGAAACATTTCAAAAGGCACCTGCATTGCTCCGTGACATCATTAACAGCTCATCTTGTCCTCCAATGTCGTGCATGGTCTCGTCTCGTGAGTCGGCGTGGATTGAAAACATACGTGTGTGTGTGCATACTGTTGACAGTAGCATAAAAATATTTGAGCAGGTTTTAAGGGCTGGAAGGGCTGGCATACCTCAGCCAACCACCAGGTCTTCTTCTCATCAACATGCAGGTAACATCTTTTCTCATGGTAATGCCACGGCGGAGGGCAACGGCCTGTGAGGATAAAATATTTACTAAGAAAAAGCACAAAACAAAGGGAGCATTCATTGTAAACATCAATTGATTGACATGCTAACCTGCTATCATCAGAAGATCCTGTGAATGTAAAACAATTATTCAACTGAAGCTTTTCTTTTGCTTGACTCTCAAATGACACTGTTGTTTTATTTCAGCCTGTCCCCAAATACTGTCAGTAAAAGCTGAGATATGTGGAAGGGCTAATGTGAAATCATCTCTCTACTCCGGTTTGGACATGCGCAATGGTGCTCTTTTTCATTGACTTCCATTTTCACTTTCTTCTCGTCCTTTTTACTTTATTCCCACAATATTGTCACTTCATGCTCATAACATTCCAATTTAAACAGCAGCTTTTCGTGCCAACGTTATTTTACCCTCGCTATGGACTGCGTGCTGTCCAAGTGTTTGTTCCTATGATAAACAAGTCCTATGTGCCTTTTTCCTTCCAAGCGCAGTGCACCATACGCTAGTGACTTGCCAGCTAAACCTGTGCTGTTTTTTTAATAAATACAAAAAAAGGGTGCTAAGCGGAAAGAAGTGGTAGCAAAGTAGGAATGTAGCATCTGTTCCAATCAGGACTGGAACGTAAAGGTTCCTAGCTAACACAGGTTGCAGGGGGAACATAAGAGCCAGTGTGCATGCCAGCCAGTCATGTTCACCACCGAGTCTTCAATAAAGCCAAGTTATGTTCAATGCTGGACTTTCTAAAAGAATATTTCTAATAGAACAAAATGCTTTGTTTTTCGCTGGACCTTTTGGAACACATCAATGACCAAAACTGACGTGAATGAACTCAAACATCAAATGTTTGTGTTTACATGAATACTCTTCAACTCGGCCACGTCTTCTTGGAGTCCATCCTGGTTAGCTGTCTGGTCCTGTAGAAGACATGTTGTGGGTCACTATACTCCAGTCCTCCAGTCCTTCCTGTCCATGCATAAAGTACCCATGTGTGTTTTTACCTCGCCCTTCACTGCTTCAGCCAATGGCACGGTGATGAAGATGAGTCCAATCACGAAGGTCAGGCGGAGGGTGGCCAACGGGAGGATAAAAGCCTTTGGAGGCTTCTTGCCCGCCATGTCCAGCTTGCTCTGCATGTTGCAAGTTGTTGTGTGACGAGTCTGCCTGTACTGGAGAAGATGGAAGAGTGGAAGAGGACACTTGATCAACTCAACTCCGCTAGCTTTTCTTTTCTATTTCTTTACAGGAGCCTGTCAGCTTGTTGAACATGTCTTCATATTTACGTCAACATTCTTTTGTTGTTCAATCCATGTTTAGATTTACAATTTAGCTAAATAGGCTATAAATAGGTAAGTAGGTATGAATGCCAGCGTGAATGCTCGTTTGTCCACGTGTGCCCTTCCATGGGCTGCCACCAGTCCAGGGTGTACACCGCCTCTCGCCTGGGATAGGCTCCAGCATGAGGATAAGTGGTAATAAAATGGATGGATGGAGAAAAGCCACATAGGTGAAATAGCCGCTAGAAACAACACTAGCAGTCACTTGGGTGAAATGTGATTGTGGACTGAATGCTGCACTCCATCATCCAGATGACCCCCCCAGCTTGTTTTTCATCACTTTGAAACCAAAACATGCACTTATCCGGCACACACGCCAAGTTCCCAAAGTGCCGTAGGACACGGTGTCCAACGTGCAGCCCGCAGGACACTGAAAGTTGAAATATTAAAAAATGTTTTTAAAGTTGAAATATTATGAAAAACGTACAAAACAAATCAAGTTTGGGAGGGGGCGGTCCTAATGTTGCCAGGAAAATGTTCAATTATTTAAGAAGATGAAATATTTGGAAACAAAGCTCCTGACTTTTTTTTTACTTGCCAAACTTCACTTTGCATGATACGAAATATCAAAGTGGCATCCTTGCACTTTTCAGTTTGTGACCCTCACTGGAAAAGGTTTGTCCACCCCTGCTTGAGAAGCAATAACAGTTCTTACTTACCAGTTGGCTATCAGGTCTTGGATGCTTACTGTCGCTTGTTTCGCGTCTTCCAGAAGTGCAGCCTGCAACGATAGCTCCTTTATAGCAACATGTCACAGGAATAATAAACATGTCCTTGCCATTCTGTTCTGTTTTCTTTCACTTATGCGGGTCCTGGCAGACTTCCCTGTCCCCGGCCACCTCTTCCAGTTCCACCGGAAGGACACCGAAGCGTTCCCAGGCCAGCTGTGAGACACAATCCCTCCAGCGTTTCCTAGGTCTGCCCCGGGGCCTTCTCCCGGCTCCTGGTGGTCATACATGTAGAAAAATCCGATCTATCCGTTTAAAGCAGGGGTGTCCAAACTTTTTCCACCAAGGGCCACATACTGAAAAATCAAAGACTGCGGGGGCCACTTTTACATTTTTTAAACCAGCCCTTTTAGACATGCAGCGACGTTGTTTAATTTAATAAAGACGGCTTGCATGACAGAGCGTATTATAGGTATACATTTTTTCCTCCTACATTACCCTTTTTGCCTATTTTTATTCCAAATATATACTTTCTTTTTGTATATTTTTTTGCGTAATATTATGGCTTCACTCTCAGAACAACTTTTTCCAGACTTAATTTTCAAAAATTTCAACTTTGTCTTTGTTTTGTTTGTTTCTCACGTTATCATTTTTTCCTTTATTTGTTCAACTTTATACTATTTTTCCTCTTAAATGTCTTAATCATTGCAAAATTACTGCTCTTTAATTTTTGCTGTTTGAGGTCGTTTTATTCACTTGAGACCGAGGAGACATGTGGGTCTACGCCAGACGGTGTGGGACTTTTCTTTGAAGATTCGCTCAGGTGCCTCGAAGCTGCACTCGGGATGAGGTGTACTACACATTTGAGCCAGTAGATGGTACTCGAGTATAGTGTACGGCGTACCTGTGTGCCACAGAATTGTTCCCATTTCAAATGAATGGGGACTTTTTTTTCTGACATTTTTCAACCAAATCCGACCACCTCCAAGACAGAATGTTCATACAATACTTTCCTACAAGAGGGGGACAAATATGAAAAAAAAATAAACCGAAAACACATACGTGAAAACAGCGCTAAAAACACATCACATTATGCATCACGAGGCCTGTCACGATAACACATTTTGCTGGTCGATAATTGTGAATTTTTCAAAGTTCCATATTTCTTACATTTCTCAACCAATTCAGACCCCCTCCAGGACCGAATGTTCTCATCAATGGAGAATGTTTATTTTTGCAAAAATTTTGGTCTACGCCATACGGTGTGGGCCTTTTCTTTGAAGATTCCCTCAAGTGCCCCTCCAAAGCGGTCTCTCACTCCTCAGCTGCACGTAGTGATGGGTCAATCGCGAACAAATCGGTTTTTAGAAATAAACTACAAGCCGACTCGCGTGGGTGGGAGCCAATCAGGAGCTGATTTATTTTTCCTTTTGTTGCTTACTGCTAAAGGCAACACCTCCACCATTGTTTAGGTTGCTGTCGTGTTAAGTTCATGCTAAGTGGTAATGCTAACCACGCTAACGTTAGCGTGTTTTCATTGCTAGCATGCTAAAATTAGCATTGTAGCATTTTTAACCATTTTCATTGTATTTTATTATTCCTTTTTTTGCTTATTTTATTTTCTCCACCATCTCATTACGCTTCGGCATTCACACGCAATGTCTTCAGACACTGCAATCATCTAGTTTATTTATGTTATATTTCACATTTTGCTGATATGCTTTTTAAATCCAAATGTTGGATCCAAAATGACACCAAGACGTTTGAACTCTGTCAACTTTGTGGTCTCTTACAGAAACATGTGGTATACTTTAGTTTTCCAGTTTTGGTAAAACACAGTTGTGGAAAAAAATATTGTACCACCCTTGTTTCTTCAGTTTATGGATCCGTTTTAATGCCTGGTAAAACAAAAGGTACGTTTGTTAGGACAAATATAATGATGGTTTTCTTAATAACCAAAATCACTTCAGTTCTTACATGAATAGTAGCTTGTAGGAAGAAAAAAAATCCTGAGTGGGTAAATAATTATTACCAGTAGATTTTAGAATAACTGTTTGCATTGATGTTTATTGTTTGAATTGTGGTTGAGTGTCTTAAAATAAGTACAGTATAGATACAGTATAACTGTTTAATCCTACCCCCCATCCATTCCACATCTTGTACAGTGCATATTATTCACGTCCTGCATTCCACGTAATATAATAATCCGTGTAATAATACATTTTTATTCTAACCTTTTCTTCTCATGTTCCTCTAACATCATATTTCTCCTCTCTAATAGAGAAATACTCTATGACGTTATTGTTAACTTTATGCATTATTTTAGCAGCTTGAAAATGTACTAAATCAGCTCATATTAATATGTGTGATTTTAAAAATAAAGGGTTTGTATGTTCTCTATACGCGGCATTATGAATGACCTCACCCATCTTTTTTGCAGCGAGGGAGTGAAGATTGCTTTTGTAAAGACTGTCCCATATCTCCACACAGTACGTTAGACATGGTCATACCAAAGAACAGTAAAGAGTGTGGAGTCATTTTTGAGCAAGAACATATTTTGCTTTATTCATTATTGAAGTATTTCTCGCCACCTTTTGTTGTATATTTGTGAAACCCGTGCAACCACAGAAGAACTCGACAAGACTACTTTATCTATTCTACCAGCTTAACAATAGCACCTCTTTTCCGAATGAGCCGGATTTATCGACTTATCAGTTACTAAAATCGGTTGAAAACGGGGGGTGGAATCATAATAATATTAAAAGTGACGCTGATGTTTATTTATTCATTCACACAATAAGAGAAAAAACATCTGAGGGGATCAACAACTCAAGTGAATGGTTCTAACACAGCAAACCATACCTCTTTCCACTGAAGTGATATGACTCATCACTTCTGTAACACGTACTTTGAATACAATCAGTTCTGTCAAGAGACAGAAAATGTACTTTTAAATCATTTTGGGGAATTTTCACAAGAATTATCGTTAATAAATTCAATTCTGTTACACGTCCGTTCAATAGTTTCACTTCTGTGAAGAAGAGTGGGACCACAAAATTCACCTCACGCGTACGCCAAAATTAAAGTGTGGATGCCAGTGCAGAGGAACAGACAAAAAGGAGGAACAAAAATATTTCATACAAACAAAGGGTGTCCACGAGGGAAAAAGTACAACATGAATCAGAAAATCCACAACGGGTAACAAAACAGAAAACGCTGACAGCAA